>NC_047028.1:33800040-33882279 GCF_902652985.1 Pecten maximus
TGATACACACATCACACGTTTATACACAATACCACTGGTGTTACAATCAAATGGTGTTATTATACACATCACACTGTGTTATTATACACACCACCCACAATGGTGTTATTATACACATCACACTGTGTTATTATACACATCACACTGGTGTTATTACACACATCACACTGTGTTATTACACACATCACACTGTGTTATTACACATTACTTTATACACAATCACACTGTGTTATTAACACACACGTATCATCACACTTGTGTTATTACACACATCACACTGGTGTTATTACACACATTCACACTGATCCACCCTGGTGTTATTACACACAATCACACTGGTGTTATTACACAATCACACTGGGTTTTACCACCACCTATACACACATCACACTGGTTTATTACACAATCACACTGGGTATTAACACATCACACTGGTGTTATTACACTCACACTGTGTGTTATTACACACATCACACTGGTGTTATTACACACATCACAATGGTGTTATTACACACATCACAGCTAGGTGTATTACACACATCACACTGGTGTTATTACACACTCACACTGTGTTATATACAAATCAGCTGGTGTTATTACACACATCACACTGGGTGTTAGTACACATATCACACTGGTGTTATTACACATAGCACACTGGTGTTATTATACACATCACCGTGGTTATTATAACACACGTCACCTGGTGTTATTACACACTCACACTGGTGTTATTATACACATCACGCTGGGTTTATTACCCACATCACACTGTTGGTATTAACACACCTCCACTGGTGTTATTACACACATCACACTGGTGTTATTACACACATCACACTGGTGTTATTACACACATCACACTGGTGTTATTACACACATCACACTGGTGTTATTACACACATCACACTGGTGTTATTACACACATCACACTGGTGTTATTACACACATCACACTGGTGTTATTACACACATCACACTGTGTTATTATACACATCACACTGTGTTATTATACACATCACACTGGTGTTATTACACACATCACACTGGTGTTATTATACACATCACACTGGTGTTATTACACATCACACTGGTGTTATTATACACATCACACTGTGTTATTACACACATCACACTGGTGTTATTACACATCACACTGGTGTTATTACACACATCACACTGGTGTTATTACACACATCACACTGGTGTTATTACACACATCACACTGGTGTTATTACACACATCACACTGGTGTTATTACACACATCACACTGGTGTTATTATACACATCACACTGTGTTATTACACACATCACACTGGTGTTATTACACACATCACACTGGTGTTTATTACACACATCACACTGGTGTTATTACACACACATCACACTGTGTTTATATTACCACTCAACATTTATGTTATTACGCCACCTCGCACTGTTGCAAGTTACACACATCAACACTGGTGGTAGTACAGACATCATACTAGTGTTATTATACAATATACACTGAATGATAACACACTTCACCCGGAATGTTATTACACGCATCACACTGGGTGTTATTCACGCATCAACTGTTGGGATTAAAACACACACTTATTACCACAAGGCCGCAAAGGTATTCCATACATCACACTGGTTTAATGTTACATCTAACACGGTGGTTCTTACATCCTTCACTGGATGTTGTTACATTCCAAAAAAACACAAAACACACTGGTGTTATTACAACCATAACACTGGTGTTATTACACACATCACTCATGGTTTATTACACACATCACAATGGTATTATTACACACATCACACTGGTGTTATTATACACATCACACTGGTGTTATTACACACATCACACTGGTGTTATTACACACATCACACTGGTGTTATTACACACATCACACTGGTGTTATTATACACATCACACTGTGTTATTACACACATCACACTGGTGTTATTACACACATCACACTGGTGTTATTATACACATCACACTGGTGTTATTATACACATCACACTGGTGTTATTACACACATCACACTGGTGTTATTACACACATCACACTGGTGTTATTACACACATCACACTGGTGTTATTACACACATCACACTGGTGTTATTACACACATCACACTGGTGTTATTACACACATCACACTGGTGTTATTACACACATCACACTGGTGTTATTACACACATCACACTGGTGTTATTACACATCACACTGGTGTTATTACACACATCACACTGGTGTTATTACACACATCACACTGGTGTTATTACACACATCACACTGGTGTTATTACACACATCACACTGGTGTTATTACACACATCACACTGGTGTTATTACACATGTCACACTGTGTTATTACACACATCACACTGGTGTTATTACACACATCACACTGGTGTTATTATACACATCACACTGGTGTTATTACACACATCACCCTGGTGTTATTACACACATCACACTGGTGTTATTACACACATCACACTGGTGTTATTATACACATCACACTGGTGTTATTACACACATCACACTGGTGTTATTACACACATCACACTGGTGTTATTATACACATCACACTGGTGTTATTACACACATCACACTGGTGTTATTAACACACGTCACACTGGTGTTATTACACACATCACACTGGTGTTATTACACACATCACACTGGTGTTATTACACACATCACACTGGTGTTATTACACACATCACACTGTGTTATTACACACATCACACTGGTGTTATTACACATCACCACTGGTGTTATTACACACATCACACTGGTGTTATTACACACATCACACTGTGTATTACACACATCACACTGGTGTTATTACACACATCACACTGGTGTTATTACACACATCACACTGGTGTTATTACACATCACACTGGTGTTATTACACACATCACACTGGTGGTATTACACACATCACACTGGTGTTATTACACACATCACACTGGTGTTATTACACACATCACACTGGTGTTATTACACACATCACACTGGTGTTATTACACACATCACACTGGTGTTATTACAAACATCACACTGGTGTTATTACACACATCACACTGGTGTTATTATACACATCACACTGGTGTTATTACACACATCACACTGGTGTTATTACACACATCACACTGGTGTTATTACACACATCACACTGGTGTTATTACACACATCACACTGGTGTTATTACACACATCACACTGGTGTTATTACACACATCACACTGGTGTTATTACACACATCACACTGGTGTTATTACACACATCACACTGGTGTTATTACACACATCACGCTGGTGTTATTACACATATCACACTGGTGTTATTACACACATCACACTGGTGTTATTACACACATCACATTTATGTTATTACGCACATCGCACTGATTGCATTACACACATCACACTGGTGTTATTACAGACATCATACTAGTGTTATTATACATATTACAGTGAATTGATAACACACATCACACTGATGTTATTACACGCATCACACTGGTGTTATTACACGCATCACACTGTTGGTATTAAACACCACACTTATTACACACACCGCAAAGGTTATTACATACATCACACTGGTGTTAATATTTACATATAACACTGGTGTTATTACACACATTACACTGATGTTGTTACATCACACTGGTGTTATTACAACCATAACACTGGTGTTATTACACACATAGCGCTGGTGTTATTACACACATCACACTGGTGTTATTACATACATTACACTGGTGTTATTACATACATCACACTGGTGTTATTACGCACATCGCACTGATTTCATTACACACATCACACTGGTGTTATTACAGACATCATACTAGTGTTATTATACATATTACACTGAATTGATAACACACATCACACTGATGTTATTAAGACATCACACTAGTGTTATTACACACATCATACTGGTGTTATTACACGCATCACACTGTTGGTATTAAACACCACACTTATTACACACACCGCAAAGGTTATTACATACATCACACTGGTGTTAATATATACATATAACACTGGTGTTATTACACACATTACACTGATGTTGTTACATCACACTGGTGTTATTACACATATCACACTGGTGTTATTACAACCATCACACTGGTGTTATTACACACATCACTCATGGTTTATTACACACATCACAATGGTATTATTACACACATCACACTGGTGTTATTATACAAAGCTCTATCTGATTCATGGCAGTATTGACCTGTTATGTATGTGATGTTTTTAAGCCAAATAAATATTTTAATTTTACATACGATTTAATCCACCAGGCACTACCTCCCTGTCTCTCAGACGACATCATTCTTCAACAAAGAGCTGAGAAAACCGAGCACATCAAATATCTGACGATAAACTGGACTTGCATTAGTCGGTAAGTATACAGTACGTTTTTTTTTTTTTTTTAATTTTCGTCCTTTTTTTATTTAATCTCTTTTTCGGGCTCAAGCTCCCATTTGATCCAACTATCCTTGTGTATACACTTTTATATGTTTAATAAATTACTGGGTTTATCATCCCGTGAACAGTTATAGGGCTCATTTAAAAACGATATGTCTCTGTAGTAGTTGGTGGCTACCTCACTGAGCACCGTATGGAAGGCTATGATATTCAGATCACTAATGATAAACTATCCTGACAGTACGACTGCACAAGAGGTTCACCGTATGGAAGGCTATGATATTCAGATCACTAATGATAAACTATCCTGACAGTACGACTGCACAAGAGGTTCTCTGGTCTCAGTTTCCTATGTGTTAGAAGTACTCTTTTTTTATATTTCTTCATAAGCAGAGTCATCAGTGATTATTTTCCTAGTCATACTGGAATTTCCTAGAAAATAGACAATATTTTATTCAATATGTCATGTGTCGGTGTGAACCACCGTATTTTGGAGTGTGTGTGTGGTCAATTTACATAAATAGCACAATGGAATTGTAAAATACCAGATTATTAGGCATTGTATATTGAAATAACATCCACTCCATGTAATATAAATGGATACTTGTCCCGGGGTGTTTGAAAAAACTAAGACAGGAATAAACTAGACTGTGACTGTTTTCGTCAAACAACAGATACAACGGGTACTTTGGGCCTATATCAGTTTAAATCATGACGGTGTTAATACCTTACTACGGCTGACTTACTTCAGAACAACTAACGATATTTTTCTCGCCAAAAGTGTGTGAACTAACTGATGACGTATTGAGATTTTTTAGAATCCAATATATAACTGTACATATAACAATGTAGATGTGTGTTACTTATTGCGTCATTTCTTTGTTATACAGATACACAGATACACAAGAGGATCCAGAGTGTCGCCGAACTCCATCTTGTCACGTTATATTACTAATAGTCATGGCTTCAAAACTCGGCCGCTCAATTATCAAAGCACAGCGTCCTATTAGACCCAAAGGACAAGTAAAGTGTGATGTCCACAAACAAAATGAAGTCGTATTTTTATGTCAGGACTGTAAAATGTTAATCTGTACAAAATGTTCTATCACTCTCCATAAAGAACATATAAACAGTTTTCTGGAGATATCTGACATCAAAACACGACACAATCAAATACTCCAGGACTTTGTCAATGAAACAGAAAATGTAAATATTCCAAAACTTAACCAAGAAATCATCTCATCTCGAACAAAAAAGACTTCATGTAAACCTATGTACGATAAACTTCGCAAAAACATCATCGACAATACTAAAAAATGTAAGTTAGAGTTAGACAAAATCACTGAGGATTATATCGCACTTTGTGACAAGATGGAGGTGGCGGCCATGGACCTAATACAGACCCACATCACAGACCTGGAGAGTAGACTGAAAACTTTGAGGGAACTCTCATCAGAGTATAAACAGACTCTCCAGACAGGAACCAGTGTACTCGTGTACGACTCGGTAACAGAAATCCGGGAAATGGATCCAGACATCCCACCGACACCTAACATAGACATGGCACAGTTTACTCCGGGTATAGACAGACTAAGTCACCTAAAACAGGCCCTCGGGAACCTCAAACTTACTACTGACCATCTCCAGGCAGGATCGGCAACTAGTGGTCACTCCGACCAACGTCCAGTAGTCCGACCAAAACAGTCTACAGAGGCTGGTCAAGCGTCCACTGGAGAAGTCCGGTACAAACTTCGTGACCGTCCAACCGTCATGTCCCAGTTCCCATACCCGGAGTAACATCAGATCGATCTGTCCTACATCTGATGGACGTGCGTGGCTGTGTGACTATGACACCAACACAGTAAATCTCATCGACAACCAAGGTCAGGTCATACAGACGGTACGACACAGCAGTGACATACAGGACATCAGTCTGGACCCCACCACAGGTCGTCTGTGGTTCTGTTGTTATGGGGATAACACTATCTGTGAAGTATCTACATCACATAAACCAGTCACAAGATTCACTACAGAGGATGGCCCAGTCAGTCTGTGTGTGACCAGGGAGGGTCGGGTAGTGGTGGGTACAGGGGATGATAGACAGGGGTACAAGGTGGGGGTGTATACAGTGGACGGTCAGGTGTTACATACAGACATTGTGGAGGGGGACGTACGGTCAATATCACAATGTGGTGTTACAGGTAATATAGCTGTAGTAGTGGGTTATAAACGTATCATTGTGTACAACTCAACACTCCAGCTCCTGGTCAACTACCAGGGGGAGGGGATACAGGCCCGGGGGGAGGGGATACAGGTACAGGGGTCAGTCACACCAGACGAGTTTGGTCCTCGTACAGTTGTATATGACAGTAAGGGTAATATTGTTATTGCTGACGAGACAAGGAACACAATAGAACTGATAAGTGGAGCAGGGAAGTACATAAAAACACTTCACACAAACAAAGGACGACAGGGAGTAGTAGGTATACAGAAGGGTGATGTGTTGTGGTCATGAATTAGTGTTAGATACAGGAGAGTACGGGACTCAAACTCCTCAAGTATTATAGTGACTGAGTGACTCAACCTTGAGTGAGGATACAGACAGTTTATATCAGTGGACTTAAACAACATTAACTTTACATTGTTATATCATCATACATTTATAATAATATGTAAAAGGCATGTAATCAATTTATTGTTAAATGTACTGTAAATATAATTGTGTAAACATGTCGCTGTGATACCGGTTTCTCAACATATATAATGTGTTTACCGTTAAATGTACGGTCATTATAATTTCATAAACATGTCCCTGTGATACATTTTAACTACTGTTTTACAACATGTAGAATGTGTTTACCGTTAAATGTACTGTAAATATAATTTTATCAATACACACAGACCGCGGAATTATAGCCACGTCACTGTGATACATTTCAACTACTGTAATGAAATCTGAAATCAACATCCCTGCATCTGTTTTATGTGTATAACCTGACTCCCCCTACCTCTTCAGGTGGCTCGTTCCATTCGAATTTAATTGATCCAGAGAAAGTTTTTTTTTTTAAGTTAACATACACAGGTCACGTGACGTCATTAGTAGTATCACCTGTTTTAATCTATGTAACGTGTAGTGTATTTACGGCTTTTATGTAATAAATATTTCTTGAATCGATAACAATTTGTCGTTTTATGTTATTTCAGTCAATGTACAAGCTCAGCGAGAGTTGACAGTATATGATGTATATGAAATACAGGAAGTCGGTAGCCTGAATTGACAGTTTATTAGATACAGGAATTCGGTAACCTGAGTTGACAGTATACGAGATACAACAATTCGGTAGCCGGAGTTGACTGTAAACGAGATACAGGAACTCGGTAGCCCTAATTGACAATATATGAGATACAGGAATTCGGTAGTCCGAGTTGACAGTATATGAGATACAGGAATTCGGAAGCCTGAGCTGACAGTATATGAGATACAGGAATTCGGTTGTCCGAGTTGACAGTATATGACATATAGGAATTCGGAAGCCTGAGCTGACAGTATATGAGATACAGGAATTCGGTAGCCTGAGCTGACAGTATATGAGATACAGGAATTCGGTAGCCTGAGCTGACAGTATATGAGATACAGGAATTCAATAACCCGAGTTGACATTATGAGATACAGGAATTCGGTAGCCTGAGTTGACTTTATAAGATCGATATATGTAACATCCGCTCCATAAACACTGGACGTGAAAGTTCGTTTTGGGATGGTTGTGGTGTGATAAACATAATTCAACGCAGGATATAAAGTTTACTTATAATTATTAATCCACATGGAAATCCCGAAGGAACAATTTAATCCTACAGCAATACCGCATATTATTTAGCAAAAGAACTAACAGTAAATAGTTTGGATCCCTTTGATGTCCCACACTGCTCGGCGACTCTCAAAAGGCAAACGTTTCTGATTGATTAACCAATCAGTGAAACACTACAAGTTCGAATACAAACGTTCGATTGACGTACAATGTACTTGCAGTTTTGCAAGTAGGCGGGGCTAAAATAGTCGGTCAAAATGTCCGAATCATTTTTTTCAAAATTGATTTTTTATGCAAGCACCTAGAATTTTTTTACATGTAGTTTTAAAATGGTGTTTTCATCAAGTGTTCAACATATCACAATCACATTTTAAGTAGCGAGTAGCTTAAAAGTACGCGTTGATTTGCAGAATTTTAAAAAGAATACGAGGGAAAGAGTGTTAGATAGGCTTTTATAACCATATAAAAAAAATCTTTAATAGATAAGCCTACCCAATAAGTTTAAAATCTTACATCACAGAACGAAACATAATAAATATAAAAAAAATGAGTAATGACACTTGCTTGTATGGTATTTTGGCCAAAAACTTGGATAGTTTATTAGAACTTTTTTAAATGTAACCTGTTTTTGTTACTATTTAAAAAAAAATGTGAGAATGAAGAAGACGTTTCGGAATATCAAAATATGTATCTTAGAAACAATAACTACAATAATAAGTTTACTTTGTATTTTTCATTAACTTACGTTGAACTTGAGGTCCAATTGAAACATTTAAATATTCAATATTTCGATAATACTGGTGGATGTCAGCCAATGATATTTCACGCAATGCTTCGGAGATGATGGTCATTACTATTTAGTTATTGGCATATTGCCGTGAAAAATCACATTACTGTTGATTTTATTATTATTCAAGATTTCATTAAAAAAATTATTATGTTAATTGTAGAAACACTTCTACAATAAACTGCATTGAAGTGTACGGGATCCACGGTTCAGAACAGAAATTAGGGACGGGGATTATCATCAGTCCGCTATCGAATCACAGCAACCCTCCGTCATAACGACATCAAAGAAACACGTGTATTGCACGTGATACCAGGAACATGTATACGTCGCTGATTTATCCGACCTCACATCCCCTCTTGAAAGAAAACGTTGTTGTAGCATCTTGATCATGATTAAAAAAAATCGTGTTTCGATCGGCGTCAGAGATATCCTCGACTATATCCTACAGTAACATTGTAAGTGAAGAATCGAGGATTTGCATTCCATTATAAATATAAAATAAAGGTGTCAAAAGTTACACGCAAGACAAATTAAAGTGAAAAAAGTGTATCTGTGATATCGTGTGTAAGGTTTACATTTTGTAAGATGGGTAGGACTTCGCGTATTTAAAAAAATCCTGTAGGAGAACACAAGTAGAACACGAGTACTAAAAGTTTTCCTATGGCTCACTCTAGGATAATAGTCGTGTCTATAATGGTATTTACCGAGAAAATAAATCACAATATAATTCCTAAAGAGGCTTACCCGCAGACGGACCGGTAAACGGCACATCTCCGATCACTAAATAAACTTCAGTACACGTTTCTATGTGACAAAATTAGAGGCTTTCCGACTTTTTTTCTTGAAAACAATTACAGAATATGTATTTAAAATACGTTTTAAAACTCAACCGGAGAGGGAAATGTATGGAATATAACGGCAAATCTTCTTTGTAAATCGCCGCTGCCTTTGAAGTTATCACTGTGCGGCACTGTGCACGTGCTTGTTTCTTTGATGTGTCAATCAAATTAGACTTATTGCGGGTTGCGATTAAATAAATAATATTTAAAAATGAGGTTTTAATATCACTTTTCAGCGTTTTATGAGGAAAATAAAATGAAAAACTCAACAATTCCAACAATCTGTCATGTGTAAAAAATCTTTTTCTATTAGCCAATTTTTCTGATCTCTCTGCGGGCAAGCCTCTTTAATTTACGAACAAAAAATCATCCCAGCTGACTTATATCCAGTACCTATATTGGACTTTACCGTCGTTATTACTAACTAGACCCTATGTATCGCGGAAAGCGTATTGTGATCGTAACCCCGCGAGTATCGATGATGATACCACTTCATATTTGTACCTCTATACCAGAAAGAGTCATGGTTTGATTAAAGAAGAACACGAATCTTAGTCATAGACGTTGTGTAGATTATTTTAATAGCCTATCGACTGTGCTGTTACGTGTCGGTTTGGCGTCTATATTTGTACACCTATTCTTGACCGTCGATGTGAAGCAATATTCAATTCAGTATGTTCTTTTTAATTCCATCCAAAATGGGGCAACACTGAATACAATACAAACAAATAAAAATAGAGTGACCAACAGACAGGTAACTGACATGAGATTACATATACATGAACATATGGTATACATTTTTTAATTACATGTATGATACCCGATATATCAGGGACGTATAATAATGTCCCTGGATATATATACACGGTTTATGACTTCACTAAATTTTGACAGTGCTTCAAAAATATCGTTACAAGACCCTGAACAGGAACTAATGCATGATGAAACAAATCGCCTTACGCCAAAACTGTCAGGTGGAAGAATTCGATGTGATACGCGTGTAACACTGACGAGTCCTTGGTAGTCGACTCCGATGGGAAGGATGTTGCGATTCGTTGGTAGGTTCGTCTCTGCAATTTAACGTGATTTAAGAAACTTTTCCTAATGGACCGATGAATCGGGACACTTGAATGCACTTGAATGTAAATAACCGAAATGTTGAGTTTTTTTTTAACTTTTGGGTTAAACTGTCAAATTCATGATAATTTGTCCTTTATACCAAATAATTTCAATTAATTTGTAATATTTGAAGATGTTGTCAATTGACTTATCCTGACCTTTAACCCAAAATATCCCATGAGCGTCTCTAAATCCCTGTATTGTCATTTCTAATTATAGCCAAAGGCACTGACCACTGGTCCCACGAACCGTGTGCTACATAATAACGACTGACATTCAGTGCTACCACAAGATTTCACAAGATTTCACAAGATTTTATTGGTTCACTCATGACATATATACATATGTAACAAGAGGTCATAAAGGGGAAAAAGAGAACTATTGGATGGACAAAGTAATCAATAGACAAATCAAGATAAATCATACAAATCATGAATTATTCTAATGTTCTTTACATACTTAAAAGCTTAATTACTCTTTGGATAAAACGACTTACTTTACTTAACAAACCTGAATTACATATAGAGAACATTCCTTTCATTTTGTCACAATTAGGATTAATATAATAATATTTTGGTATATAAATTGCTCGTAGTGCTACAACAGAATCATTTTTACAGACATATAGATAGTGGTACTCATCACCAACACAGTTTGTACAGAGAGGACATAACCTTTCCTCGCGAGGAACGTTATTCCATCTCCCTGTCTCTATAGGAAATTTTAAATTAGAAGTTCTAAATTTACACAAATATCTTCGGTCGTTATGATTCAATTTCAATAGGTATGGTTCAAAATTAAACTGAGATTTATACAAAGAATATACTTGTCCTCGCGAGGAGCTATCAATTTCATTAAACCATTTTTGAACAAATTGATCTTGAAGTCTTTGTTTAATGATTATTTTAAGATATTCTCTATTACTTGTACAAGAATGTTGAAGTAACCATATATCATTAAAACCAGTATTGTTCAATATGTCTCGTATATATAATAACCATCTAGAACTAAATACTGAATCCTGATGTAACTTGTACATTAATTTATACATTGTAGTAGATAATTTCATTTCACCTGTTATGAGTTTATGCCAAAACATAATCATTCTTGTTTATATTTCAATTTCTAAAGGGTACCTACCCAATTCACCATATACCATATAATTTGGCGTACTTGTGCGAACATTTAAAATCCTTTTACAAAACTGTAAGTGTATTTTTTCAATAATCTTAGTATTTTCGTAGCCCCAGATTTCACATGCATATAACAAAATTGGCATAACAAGTGCATCAAATAGTTTTAACTGCAGATCTATCGGTAATGAAATATTTCTAATTTTTGTATACAATGCGTACATGGCTTTCTTTGCTTGTTCCGATAATTTACTTCTGGCTTTTGTGAAAACACCATTATAATTTAACATTAATCCAAGATATGTATAGGAGTCTTGTATATCTAAGCTCTCATTATTGAATAAAAAGTTGACGTTTCTTCGACTTTTTCTTTTTTCAAATATTATTACTTTTGTTTTTTGCGTGTTAACCGAAAGTTTCCATTCATCACAATAGTTTTGAAATTCGTTTAATGCATTCTGTAACCCATCTGGTGTTTCAGCCATAAGAACAGTATCATCAGCATATAATATAACAAACAGTTTTACATACAAATCCAGGTTTTGTTCACTTAGTGTATATACATCATTCAAAAACGGAACATTATGTTGGTCAAGAAAAGTTTCTAAATCATTAAGAAACAAGGAAAACAAAAATGGTGACAAATTTTCCCCTTGTTTTACCCCGACATCACACATGAAGAAATCAGACTTGTCATTACCGTTAATTACACAAGATTTTGTATTTTGATAAAAATTATAAATGACCTTGAATATTTTCCCCGTTATTCTACTATTCTGAAGTTTTCTCCATAACCCCGCTCTCCACACAGTGTCGAACGCCTTTTTAAAATCAATGAAGGAGCAATATAGTTTTTTACCCTTCGAGAAATATAAAGAAATTAATGAATGTAATATGAAAATATTTTCGGTGGTAGAATATCCCTTTCGGAATCCGGCTTGGGCGGATGACACTAGATTGATTTTATCGGCCAATTTGGTTAATCTATCATTAACTATAGAGGTAAATACCTTCCCCAAACAAGATACAAGTGTTATCGCTCGATAATTATCTGGGTCCCTAGGGTCTCCTTTGTTCTTATATATTGGTTTAATTATACCTACAGTCCATTCCTGAGGCACTCTTCCAGTATTAAGAATTATATTAAATAGGTCTGTATATAGAGGCAAACATATGTCTATAGTACTTTTTATGTATTCATTTCGTATTTCGTCAATTCCACTAGCTTTATTATTTTTAAGATTTTCTATAGCGTTTATTATTTCCGCTGCAGTAATTTCTGAATTAAGGTCTTCAGTGAAATCATCCTCATCATCTAAGAAAGTAATATCAATATTATCATCTTCATAATTGGCCGAGTTCAATTTTTTGAAATAATCGTAAAGTTCATTTATCGGTATTTTACTTTGACATGTTTTTGATTGGCCTGAGACCTTATTTAGCATATCCCATAAAAACTTTGGATTGTTTTTTACAGAGTCTCTTAATTTATTCTCCATATTAAATGTATACTTTTTATATTCTTTATTTACTGCTTTTCTATAAATACGACTTCTCCTTTTTAGTTCGTTTTTATTCGCAAAATTTTTTATTCTGCTATAATTTTGTTTGGCAGTATGAAATTCTTTACGAAGTTTTCTACAATTAGCCGTAAACCATGGTTTATTATTATCATTTCTTCTGACTTTGTGTACAGGTTTACGTCCAAATGACATGTTAGCAGCGGTAGTGAATAAAGCACTAATACTTTTAGAAACATTATCAATTTCTGCACCTGTTACCAAATCTGGTTGTTTAGTTTTAAGGGTTTTTACATATTCTTCTAGCTCGGCAAATTGGTTACCTTCATCAGTTGCTATGAAATTAGTAAAATCATTTTTCAGTTCTTCCTTCCATTTCACATAGCTACTGTTTTTATCATTTGAATTATCATATTTATTGTTATCCTGTTCGAGTTGCATGTTAAATTCAAATTCTATTCTGTTATGTACATCGGACAATACCGGGTTAAAATCAAGTACTTTAAAGTTTTTTACTACTTGAAACAAATCAGAGGTGAGCAGCAAATAATCGATTAATGAGGAGTCATGACACGTGTTCTTCCCATGTAGTCGATCATACCCAATTCTTCCATTTGCTATATACATATTATTATTTTTACAAAAGTCCAATAATTTATTACCGTGAATATTTGATTTCGAAGTGCATTCACTAGAACGTTGCAAAGGTATGTTATTAGACATCAATTTTTCATAATCATACATGATTTTATGAAGTTCATCACTTTCATTTACACTCAAAATATCAAGAAGGGAAGCATCCGGTACAATATAATCTTGCTTCCTCTCAGTTTTTGCATTAAAATCTCCTATCAGGGCTACCGTTCGGTTATTTGACACAGACAACGAATGAAGGACGTAAACCTAAAACGGGTTAATTAACAACTAATCTAAGGGAAGCAACTCGAATAAACTTGGATGACAATATCGTATAATACGCATAACAGGTAAAACTTGTCTTTAGATAAAACGTACCTACTAACTCTTAAATATCCTTAGTGACATCTTAAACAACCTATCTATTTCCTAGTTCACTACATACACAGGAATTCGGTAGTCCGAGTCGACAGTATATGAGATACAGGAATTCGGTAGCCCGAGTTGACAGTACAGTATATGAGATACAGGAATTCGGTAACCTAAGTTGACAGTATATGAGACTGTCCACGATCATGCACGGTATACCGTGATCCGTCACAGTCCACCGAATCACGTGGACATATGAAAAATCCACGTCATATCGTGGTTCGTGACGATCCGCGATATTGAGTGGGCAACCACTACACGATAGGCCGTGAAGACTCGCGCTGTTCCGCGATATAGGATGGACACTTGCTTGTCCGAAATGCATACCAGTTGTCCGGTTGTACAATCACTGTCAGAGCGAAATTTGACCAGATTAACGTGTACCCTGAATAAATAACTATCTGAAGCATGAAAATGCGTCATTGCAGAAAACAAGAAGAGGGAAAGTGCAAGCTATCCGTCTCTTCCGAGAAATGACTATTCTTTTCTAAAATACTTACCTTTAGCGCGACTGATATATCCATGTATTTGGACTTTTCCTTCGTATAACCCTGTGATATTTGTAGACAAATATCTGTTATGCATTATGCTTCTAAGATACATGCATCTTTACGTACATGTGTTACAGTTATAAAATTTTAAAATGATTGTGATTTTATATATCGAGCCAAATTAGGACTATTGCAAATGTCTTTACAATGAAAATGATCTAATTCGAACATATTGCATTTTGTGATTATTTCATTAATACAAATAATCTGTAGCGCTAGATTTCCTGTTGATATGAATAAATCATTTTACTGGCATGTTTTTATGTTTCCTTAATTTTATAATAATTTCAATATATTAAATCAGTGCATTGACGCAGAAAATAATTTGAGAAGCTCGTCTATTTGACGCTTCAAATTTTGACAAACACTAGTGCTGCATGTAAGTTCTTTTGTGTTGAATGTCCTATATACAGACCAAAGTGTTGGTTAGCTATAGTCAGTGACACTAATTGACCCCAAGGGGTTCATTACGAGATTCGGCCAACCGTGTAACACCCCGACTGTCGCAAAATTGGTCACAGGTGAATTCTCCAATTAACAACGTTACCTCAAGTTAAATTATGTTATTTACAACCTAGATCTATTGCTTAGAAACAGTATAGTGTATTTCAATTGATTTAAGAATATTGGGACTGAACTGCAGCCATTCTCTCACAAAATCGGCAAAATCTCAAACGAAACTTATAAACATGAATTAGTACAAAAAAAGACAGAGACGTATATATACACTTATATACATTATTGTGACTGTAATAACTGTATGAATCAAAGATATATTAAATAAATTCTTGTAAAAACTTTAATACTCGTCAGCTGAAAGGCCGTAATAGCGGTCGTAAAACCTGTTAAATAAACGTGAAGTATACGCCTCTGATTTTAAGTATAAATCATTCTGTTCTTGTGTTCTTGCAACGACAATTAAAATTAACAAACTTAATTTATAATCTGAAAAGATATATGTTTATTTTTATATTTTCTACAAGTTTCGAGAAATCAAAAGTAAACAAGAACCTTATGTTTGATGGAAGTTAGCGCTACGATTTCCTCAATACAGAGAATATGTACAATATATAATGAAAATAGTTGTTACCTATTCGTAGCTTGACTACGATGGAATTATGTCACAAATGTGGATTTTTTTATGAAGACCCAATGACACATCTAGTGCAACAGTGTAAGTATATTTCCGAGTTCAGAGACCAGCTCTGGTACTGTATAATCAACATCAATGGTATTCTGTTTAGTGTCTATTTATTACAAATATTGATTGGAGGAAATATTACCTTCGAAATTAGTGAAGACGAGATGAATAAGTTCAGAACAAAATCAGCCATTTTTGTGTACAAAATGTGTAAACTATACTTTGCCTGAAGTATACAATAGTTTTGTTTAAAAAAACGTATATAATTAAAAATTTTGTATAAGCTATGCACACGTAGTTAAATGTACTGATATAACATGATATACCAGTATCAGCTATACAAGAGATTCAATTTATAGGAGTATACGCGTGTGGGAAGATATCATGTCGCGAGGGGGAATCTCCTCCACCCTTGTGTGACCAAGACCATATAGGTATTCTCCGGTCTGCGGTTTGATTTGTTTGTTTTTATTTAACGTCCTATTAACAGCCAGGGTCATTTAAGGACGTGCCAGGTTTTCAAGGTGGAGGAAAGCGGTCTGTATAAGATTATATTATATTACATAGAGACACCTTTATTGAATGTATGCCTATATAGTTATGCATAAGTATTACCGGGTATGTATCACGTATCAATATATTACAAGTTCGTTCCCAGCCCAAACCGTCCGGATTACGAGTTTTCCGTGTCATGTCCCGGAGGCTCAAAAACAAGTAGAAATTACAAACGTTAAATACCTAAAATAAAAGACCCGGATTTTGCGAAAGTTTTAAAAACCCTAAAATGAAAGACCCATTATGTGCAATGTACGTTTTTTACGTAACTTAGACCCGCGGTCTGTACAACTTACCATCAGTTCATGATTTTTTTTAATGATTTATACGTAAGTTAAAAATCTGAAATAATCAATTAATGTGTTGAATCGTTATGCACTTTGCTGTACCAGAACCCCCAAGTGAGATCTACCCAAGCTGTCCGATAATTATTAAACCCGTATTCACTTAACAATGTGACGCTTAATTAAGTGGATCAGAGGTATCAGACACTATTAACTAATCTGTGTGTAATTAACCAAGTTCTTGTGATCACTGCCTAATACGTAAATGTATCATGTGTGTAATTAATAACATGCACCTTTCAATGAGTCTTCGTTTCACGTAACGGTTTTACCCAATACAAGTGTTAATGATGTTAAATACCGATCATAAATTTATTACATGTATTTGAGATTGATTAATTATCGTATCACGGACAGTATGTTAGTGCATGAAGTCTTATTATAAAAACAGAGCTTCATTGTAACACAGGTAAACACTCGGGGCTATGACCTGGCAGCGGTCGCTTTGACTCAGATTCAGATTGTTTAATTGCTTAAGTTTTACAACTTATCACAATAACACAAGACATGATACATTATATACAAAGGCAAACAACAGCACAAGTATCTACCTGGCACACAACTTTCACCATACGCCTCTCGCCCATTCAATCTATTTGAAATTATATGTAATTAGTGTGTTTGATGGAAACTTAATTACGCATAACTTCAATCAGATTACGCCCATACTCACCATTCATTCAATCTCACATGTATCCCCTACCCCTCCCCAGCCACATACAAACCCAATATACACATATGAGATAGAGTGAGAGTACAAAAGATACATCTGGTCTTAAATCAAATTTGACTTTCTTCTATCAAGGGCTAGACCGATATATTTCCCTAACTTACACAATTCTTTTACACTTTCTGTAGTTAATAACTTAACAAATTTGAACATACTCGGGTTCCTTCTGTAATATGGTTTCAAATATTTGTATCTAATATCACTATAAAAATTACATTTAATTATGAAATGAAATTCATCTTCTATGTCGTTATTATTACATAATGTGCATATTCGTTCATTTCTCTGTAAATTTCTATATCTCCCTCTTTTCAATAAGCAAATAATGTGCCAATAATCGTATTTTGGCAATATTTCTCAAACATCTAGTATTAATGGGTTTATGTAAATATGGTTGCAAACAGAAACACATACTAAAGTTAAATATTTATACAAATTTCCTTTAGGAGAATTATTTACTATTGTTAAACATTCTTGCTGGAACATATCTTTTAACCTTAACTTAAAAATCTCTAAATCAACCTTCTGAACTGTGGGTAAATTGAATATGATAATTAAATAAGTATTTATATAATAATCCGAATTTTTATGTTAATAACCGTAGCGACTAAACAACAACTGTTCTGAATACGTATTGAAAAAACTAGATGATCTGACCACACGGGAACATTGTACGATGCTTACTTGCCGAAATATACGCAATTTAATTCCAATCCAAACCGCCTGACAGCTTCAGGTCGCCATCTTTGTTCAAATCAAAGCATCTGTGCGTTTGAAACAGTTAGCACTGCAAAGCTTCTAAATGATATTGTGATCATAAATTTTAGGTACATATAAATGAGAAAGGTTCTGAACTCCCCCAGGCTTGAAATCTGATGTATTTATTTCTAAGTACCGTAGCTTCGGTTGTATTGGGTTGATTTTTTCGAAGTAGGACTTAAATTGAAGAGAAATGGTCAATCTTTAAAATAAGCCATAACATGTTGTCGATTTCTCGATATTAGTTTACGAAATCGGGCGTGAAACTTCAAAATCCCCTCGATTTTGTTTAGTCGGACAAGTTGACGTATCGGGGTCACCACACTTTGACTCTATTGGACATAGCTTTAAATACGAAGTCCACGGGTTAATCAAGAGGTACGCTTCATCAGATCACCGAATACAACTATTACATACGCTTACTTTATGTATACGAGCACCCTATCGACGGCCCCGGGACTGTTTATGCATACTGATAGAAGATTTTCTCCTTGAGTAGCCATGTTGTGCTAGCCGCGGTAAATTTGAACAAGCATTCTGATTGGTTATAGAAATTTATTTAACCAATCAGAATGCTTGTTCAAATTTACTTTTGAATTTTGAATTTTGGATTATCAAAGAAACGAAAAGTTAATTTTAAATCATTTTCATTTTGATTGGTTAAGATTTAGGTGAGCAAATTGAGATAATTATTTACAAAGGGAATTTAATTTTCTACTCAAAACTGATAACTTTTCTTTTATTTAGATAATCTTTATTTCTTTCATTTCATTTCATTTCATTTTAAAAGGAAAATTAGATTCCCAGATATATTCGCGGGAAATGAATTTGATGACGTAACCGGAAGCGCATGCTTTCAGAACGTGACCCGGAAGATATGTTCACCTGTAAACGACAGAAACTTGACGATAATAAAAATAGAAGATTATCGAATATGACTGGATTTTTTCCGTATTTGTTGAGACACCAATGTGCTAGAATACAACGAAAGGTAACACTTATTTAATTCATAGCTATCGTATCAAATAAAACGAACAGTCATTGCGAAATAGCAGTGTCCGCTTGCTGAGCCGAAGCCCGCCAACCTGATCCGGTTCGCCAACCGATGTCGGCAGCACATTCGGCCCGCAGAGCCGGTTGACTTGGACTTTGAGGTATTTACTATATGAAGATAAAGGCCAAAATGGCATGGTAGAATATTACGACGTACATTTCTTAAAGTTGTTAAAGCCATGTAAACTATTCTGTATTAACTTTATTGTTATTTTGATTATCAGGTGAATCGCGAGTTCCTGGACTGCGATGACTTCATCGTTGGTGACGTCCGTGTCGGCAGCCACCGTCATCTGATGTTTGCCACACCTACCCAGCTTCGGCTTCTGCAGCAGGCGAGACGATGGTACTGTGACGGGACCTTCAAGATCCGCCGGGAGCCGTTCCAGCAGCTCTGGTCAATCCACGCCTTCCTGCAGCAGGACGGATGTACGAAGCAGGTCCCTCTGTGCTTCGTACTGATGTCACGTCGGACAGCTGAGGATTACGAAGCAGTGAGTAATGACAATATCTGTAAATTTATGACAGAAGATTGATACAGCATTTTCCCGAGAGCGTCACAAGGCTTTAAAGCGATAATTTGGAATTTCAGTTGCAATGCTAATATTTCTTTTTTATATTTATGTAGTATTCATTATATTATTTCATTCCACAGGTTCTGCGACACCTACTCACCTGTTTTGAATCCCCACCAGAGGTAGAAGGCTTCATGCTGGACTTCGAGGCTGGTACGTATATGATGTTTGGAATCCCCACCAGAGGTAGAAGGCTTCATGCTGGACTTCGAGGCTGGTACGTATATGAATTGATCGATATAATTATTTGATATAATCAACATGTACTACGACAACTTAAACACGCTTGCAAATAGAATAAAAGTGTTGCAATAGTAAAATATATAAAAGATCATATATACGCAAATGGTGCGATGAATATAAATGCTATTATTATTAGCTATTGTTATAAAATGTGATATCATGAAAACTTCTTTTTGCTATTTTAGGATGTTGGCGAGCCGTCCGGAGCGTGTTCCCGGGTGTGGACCTGAAGGGCTGCAGTTTTCACTGGGCCCAAGCTGTACTCCGCAAGGTCGACAGTCTTGGACTTAGGGCCTCCTTCAGGAAGCGTCAAGGTACATTGTATTTACACATATAAGACGTTTAACGAAAACGTTAGAAGTTACAATCTATCAACCAATGTATTTGTTTATTATAGTGTCATATATCACAATTACAAAATAATAAAATTACATAGTGTATAACAGTTATTTAAAACCATGCTTAAAATATATACTAGTAATATCTTATTACAATAAGCATTGTAAATATTGAACTTTATTTCAATTTTTCAGGTGTTGCGGAATACATCCGGAAGTTGATGGCGTTGCCGTTCCTCCCGTCGCCTCAGATTTACGACGCCTTTGTGAAGCTGAAGCGTCTGGCCAACACCCCAGAGCTGACTCAGCTGGTCGATTACCTCGACAGGTAAAACTTCTAAATATGTGTTTGTTGTGAATCAATCTTATTTTTCAACAGTTTTTCTAATCGTTGAAAGAATTTACCGATAAAAATGTCCTGAAGCATACGATTTCCTGACATTACACGTGTCATTCCATTTATACTCTTATTTTATAAGCAGTGTTCATACATTGAAACTCTTATGCATTGTTCCTTTGTACTTTTTAGATACTGGTTCAGGAGCGGTGTCTGGTCGACTGCGAACTGGTGCGTCCATCGACAGTCCGTCCGCACCAACAACGACGTAGAGGGTATACGTTGTACATATTAATGGGTGTCACAATACAGATTGAAAGCAAAGCGATGCCTGATATATTGTCATAATAAAAGTTCTTATTCATTAAAATAAGTCATATCTGATTATATATTTGTTAAATTGTTTTATGATCACATGATTAATCATTCATTTTGTTTATAGGTTGGCATCGCAGGATCAACACCAAGGCTCGCCGGGCGAACCTCCCGTTCTACATGCTCGTCCCATTGCTTCACCAGGAAGGCCGCCTCGTCACCCTCCAGATGAGGCTGGTAGCCGAGCAGGCCCTGCGTCGCCAGCAGACTACAGTGTACCGCCGCATCCAGGGGAGGATCCAGACGTTGTTGGACCAGGTATGTAAAACTTATTGAATTGAAATGAGAATCATTGTTATCCACTTAAGATAAGCATATACTTCCATAATATATAAAAGAATATATAAAAGGAAATGCGTACATTGTACATTTATTATCAATATGTTTTTTTTAAATGTATTTTTTTTTAAATGTAATCACTTCTATGTCTTTATTTCTAGTATGCTGAGCAGGAGATCTCGAGCTCGACCTTCCTGAAGACCGTCGGCAAGATCTACTGCCCAGCGACGGTCCGACCAACACCAGACGACGAATGAGGTAAGGATAGATATCAACGATATACATAAAACAATACTAAAGTTATACATATAAAACAATACTTAAGTTATACATATCGGTCAAAATACCGCCATGCGAATGTTTCCTCGTATAATGACATTAAATTGGAAATATACCATTATCTTATGTTATTTTAATTTAATTCGTTTCCATTTCAGGAGTATACCAACATCTCCGCGCCGACCAGTTCACAGTCGAACAAGGCCATGCCACACCCAGGCAGGTCACACACACAATAAAAAAAACAAAAAAACATTTTGGTTCTTGAAAGAGGAGGCCTCCACGTGGCAAGAACTGGTAACGGTATACATCGTTTAAATGCATGCATATACATGCGACGAAATGATATATACCGGCTGACATCCTCTTATAACTTATATGCAATAAATTGTTATGGCAGGGGAAGTAAAATTCCTCAAGTGTTTACAAAACGAAAAGATTGTGACGAGGCCCTGTGCCCCGACTGACATTGCTTAATGCACTAAGCACAGGGGTTGGTGTTGATAACACATAGCTATATTGGGAAAAGTTATTTTGTATTACAAGATCAATTAAATTTATTTCAATGCCTCCACTGTAAGTACGGATTGAAGTTGGGACCTCAGGAAAATTACTGTTACAGGCTAGGAGAAGGAGAAAATGTAGCAGCCAGATTAGGGTTCGAACCCGGGACCCTCCGAACTTAAGACGGACACTCTACCACTGAGTCAAAATAAATGTCTGGTTATTAATACATGTTTTTGGGAGTCTGCAGTGTTCATGTTTGTCTCCTTTTGGTAGTGTGGAACTGTGGATCTGATGCCAACTTTAAGATTAAGTCACTAAAGCGAACCTAAATTATTTAATGATTATTTTGTATTCAACCTTAGCAGATTTAGCCTTGCATTTAATTCCCCTCATCCGCCACATAATAGTGTAACTTTTTACTATAAAAAAACTTTGAAACTTATGATTGTTTCAGCACTGGCCACCTAGTCTTTTCCTTTGTTGCCATTTACATTAAGAATATAGTCAATTTAATCTTTCCCAATTGATATAAATACAGAAAATTTTCCCCGAATAATTTCAGCAAAAAATCTGACATGTTGCACAAATCACCTCAGTACTGTGTGCTGTCATTACTATTTACACTTCCAGAGACTTGCCATGAATTTGAACCCATGGTCTACCCATATGTAATACACAATTTCATTAGATACTCTTAATAAAGACACGCACGTATTGGAAAGCTTGTTTGTTTCTACGAACAGGTAAATGGAAAAGAGGGTACCCAGTTAATGGTGGGTAGGATTTTTTTTTTTTAATTTCGCAAAAACAATTAAGCACAGGAAAATTTGAAATAGTGAAACAATTCAACACAGGAAAATCTGAAATAGTACAATGTAACAGTTCATTGAAATGTTTAAGCAACAGATATAACCTATGGATGGAAAACCTGGAGATATCTATATTTTAAGTGTAATTGATCTACATATACATTGTAAATTTGTATTACTGACAGTTAAACAGGAATCAACTACACAAAGGTAACAAATATTTGCAATTTAGGAAAAAAATACTGATTTGGGGGAAATCTTTTTAAGGTTATGATGGGTTAGTAGAAACAAAGCTTTTATTCTATTTGGCCTATCAAGTCTAAGTCATGAAAATATGGTTTTAGAAATACATTGTATGTAAAAGGATATGATTCTCGACAACTTTACTACAGAGCAGGAATTAAGCTTTCAACATCCAATGCACTCCACATCATATTGTGTGTTGACATTTTCTGTGACAATTATGATTAATACACATATTTTTTAGAATACTGTGTTATATCTCTTGGATCAACTCAAACATAAGCATTTCCTTCAATTCTGAAATCTGTAATGAAAATAATTACAGAAAATATATAAGTTTGCTTTAATAATACGAAAACAATTCTGTTAAACATTGGTGGATCCATCCAAAAACACTGCAATACTTTTTTATCAGATTTTCTTATTAGATCTGGCAATCTCACCTTCTAACACGTCAAAGACCCTTGATGAGAATGAGTAGCCAGAGTTTCCTCTGGCCCAAACACCGGAGGTTAGACACATACAAGCTCTCTTGACTTTGGTTTAGGAACACATTCTCAAAAGACAATCATCACATATTAAATTCAGGGCTGTATTTCCAATAACTTGAAGAGTTGTTTCCCTTTATTTTCTTTCCTATATATGTCTTATAGGGTTCTAGCTATTCTAGCAGTTTATAATTCATTTTCCCCCATTGTTTTGCACTTCATAATTAATATACATCTGATGATACATATGCATCTGGAAGTGTTTATTTTGTTTAGTGTCATTGACTTCATTTCTCAAATTTATCAAGTTCAAGAAATCTTAAAGTTACAGAAGATTCAAAACTTTACAATGTCATTTCTGTTTCCATGTTTAATTGTGGTTGTTTTACTTTCCATTGTGGGGGTAGGGGACTTATTCATATCAATCCGATATAACTTGTATATAGTAAGGTTCCCACTTTCTTATTTGTATATTTCTGATTAATTTTTTTCTCATAATATCTCTCTAGTTAAAGTCCCTCAAAAGGTTCTTTATATTTCTTTCTGTTAAATATTTTCTTCTCATTTCTTTACCTTCCCAGTTTCCTTTGGGTAAAATATGGTCATATTTAGGTGAATTTTGAAAATTGGTTGTTTTGCAGAATTCCTTTTTGTTTTGCAATACATCCATATTTTGCATGGCTATAATAAATATAGACATGCTCTGTCACTTCCTTTTATGTTGAATGTTTGAGTTTCTTTAAAAATTCCCATACTGATGGTGTTGGACATCTTGAATTTGCTGATTTGTCAGATCACAATGTTTTCAAACTTGTTCTGGAGCATTACTTATTATAGGGCACAGGGGCCAAACATGCAAACATTTGAAAATCTTCTACTCAATAACCCAGAGGCCAAGTGACCCGATATTGGGCCTGTAGTATGCTGTGGTAAAGTTATGCAAAGTTTGTTAAAATGAATGACCTTGACATACATTCACAGTCACAGGAGTCAAACATGCTAAAATATTGAAACACTTTTTTCTCAAATAGGCAAGAGGTCCAGAGAAGCAGGTCATTGATACAGGTCCATAGGGCATCTTGTTTGGTTGCTGCACAATACCTTAATTACTCTTTCAGGTCTGCAGGTCAATGGTCAATGTCACTATTTCTATAAATTGAAAATCAGTTGAAGTACAATATATTATGATTTCAGCTGAGATGATTATGCTTATTAGAAGTTATCAAGTTCTACCTTGTGCCTGCTTTCAAGGATAACTTATAAGGGCCGATGGTCAAGATCACTGCTACTAAAGAAAGTATTTGCTTAGAATACTACATGTAGCTTCAGGCTTGAAAGTCAAAGGTCAAGGATAATGTTACTATAAATAGAAAAAAAATTCAAAAAGATCATGTACATCACTTTTTGGTTGGATTCTATGCACTCAGACTTTGTCGAGTGCTTTATCGCATAAATACTTTATTTTCCCCGAATAAAACACTATCTTACACAGATTGTTTTATTCTTCAATGAACACAGGTGATATATACAGTAGTTTTTTTTAAATATATAAATACTTATTACCGGTTAGCTTGTAATAATAATAATAATAATAAATTAGTTTATTAAAGTGTCACGCATTGATCAACATAAAATACATTATACAATATAAAATATACATAGTACAATGATCAACACCCAGCCAGTATGGTTGACTTATGAGACACTTAAAACAGTAAAAATTATCACATATGTTATGATAAAAGTTTATCACCTAAAAGTCAATATCACAATTTTGCTTATAGCATTATAGCATAAGAGTTATATATAGCTAAATGTACACTAATGTCGGTGGCCAAGTACCGCCAAGGTCAAACCGATACAATAAGGTTAATTATTAGCGTGCCCTTCACTGTGTATAGGTTGGTCCCCGGCGTCCAACATTGCGCTAGCTATAGTATGGTCAAGAAAAATATGTACATACATGTATATAAAATTATCACAAACTGAGGCTGCACTATTGTACGAATACATGAATGAGTGAAATTTCAATTATGACCCCTACAACTGTTGAAAGTTCAAATGTTCAAAGTTCAGTAAGTGGAAGTAACGAGACCACGCATATTTAATTAACTCAATTATTACAGTATGTATTCTAGAACACATATACTTAATCAAAGTTATTACATGTATTATTTTTTATATCCTTGACAATATCAAGAGAGGAAATGGGCGAAAGTGATGAGGCAACCCAAACCTACAATCGCTCACTATCTACCCTACATATATTCAAATAATCAATTAAATACTTTTCGCCTATTGAAGAAGGATGCAATATTACTTGCTACAGTTGGCTGGAGATCATCGTTTGACATCATACTTATGAATTTATTTTTATTGTTCATATCATGAAAACCGTCAATATGCTGAGCACATTTGAGAAAAAGAGTGTGTCTTAAATCAGAGAAAAGTTCACATTCTACTAAGAAGTGTTCCTCGTCTTCAATTTTTTGCAGTTTACAAAAGTTACATAGTCTATCTGCCAGGGGTATGGGCGGCCTGGCGTACCGACCTGTCTCAACGGCCAATGGTAGCGATCCCGCGCGAAAAAGGGCTAAGTTACGTCTATGGATTCTGCCATGGGTATGTCAAGTCTGACGTACCGCTCAGTGTTAACGTCGTTTTTAAAAGTTCTGTATGTACGAAGTTTGTTACCGTTAGCGTTGTTCCTATCGTCATATAGGGCATTATACTATTCCAGCTTGTCGTTATTGGCTAGGTTGGTAGACAAATGTCTCATGACGTAATTCGTAGATAATTCGACGTCGGATACCAAATTGTCCGGGTCAATGGCGTTACATAGACGTTGTACTGTGCTAAACCAACCTTTCCTTTGATTTGTTGTCCACATGAGAATTTTATTTGACAAACGATTTCTTCGAAGACGGCGAATTTTACATAAAAGTTTCACACAAGCTACGTTTTGTTTATAAACAGAAGACTTCCACCCCATATCGCCTCTTGTGGCTATATTTGATGTGTACTTTCCAACCCCTAAGAAAAATCGACAAGCCTTGTTTTGTACTGTGTTGATCATTGAGAACTGTTTTGTTCCCCATATAGCACTGCCGTACAATAAAATAGGTTCAACAACGGAGTTATATAATCGCGTAAAAACGTCATACGTCATTCCACCACAGGCGATGAATTTACCGATAAGTGCTCCTAGGGCTCGACTCGCCGACTTACACAGTTCAGACACCGCTTTATGCATTTTCAAATGCTCATCAAGCCAAATTCCTAGGTATTTGTAGGAGTCAGTGATTCCAATATCAACTAGTCCACATTTGAATTGCACACCAGTTTGAGGTATCGAGGGTTTTCTGTAGTGAACGATTCCAATTTTGTCTAACTCGTGTCTTAAATTTACTATCCAGTTATCATTATTCGCTACCATATCTTCAAGACACTCCTTTAAAATGCAATTATTAGTATTTTTGAGCTTCATCCAATACGAGAATATTCTAATTTTTCTAACTATTAACAATGGGACTCTACCAAGTTCAAAATAAACCATTGCATTTGTAGTATTTTTCGCACAGTGTCAAGCGAGAATCTGTACAGCTGTCGACTCGACACGGGTGACTTGCCCCGACATTTTTTTCTCATCGTGATGCAAAAATCGTCCGGATTATTGCGGGAATTTACTAATAAAAAGTACGTTCCGTTCCCAAAATGGGCTTTCGGAATCCGAATTTCCGTAGTGGTGAGTACAAACAACGTTACAGAAACCGTTCCCGTGCTATTCCGTCCAGACTGAGTTTTCCCTGGTTTTCCGTACTATCGGCGTCCGGATTATCGCGGGTCCACTGTACCCTAATAATCTATTTATTTTGCACTTTATAAACAAATTCATACATATAATGTGTTTATATGTAATGTTTATTATGTTATTGTACTGAATGCTTTGCATATATGTTCTGTATTCCTATGTACTCTTCATTTTTTGAGGCAATACAGAGAATGAGTATAATGTTAAGTACAGCTGTCAATCAAACGGGGTGTTTACATTTCATTGACGGATGTCTGACGGTAACCTGTCAATCACACAGATATACGCAGCTGATTGGTCGATCCGTGTGAATGGTATTTTCTTCCACCCCAATGTGACAGAGCATTTTATATGTGAAATACACGTCTATGATTTTTTAAGATAAATCATTCTGTTCTTGTGTTATGTAAAGAATTAAAAAACTTTATGGATAAGCCGAATGAATATGTACGTGTATTATTAGTACACTGTACTCGCATAGCACAGAGACAGGAAACAGTTCATATATCTTACCAAATAACACGCACGCCCGGATATGGAACGCCAAAGCTGCCTTATATGATAATTGTTCATTATATGATTTGATCTTACTATTACATGTATATGATACCTCTCTCCGGCCATGGACGGCTTTACCTCTAACTTATACATATATCTTCAATACCAGTACAGGAAATACTAGAGGAACCCTGCATCTTTTTTCAATTCAATTCATTTTATTGACTTTAAGCTTTACAGCTCATCAGTACATGTCACATATATACAATAAATTGGCGGTCACAGCGATATAGCAGTGACATAACAATACCTGTAGATAATGGACATCTGTGAAATTGTTTTAAATTATATCAAGTTTTTCCTTAATTGTGTGGCATCATATACATATTTACATAACATTGTTAAATCTTTGAAGTTAGATGTACTAATTAATTGTATCATCTTAAATACTGATGTTTTTTTTCCAATAATACGTCTTAATGCATCTTGATCTTAAGGCTTGAAAGTTTGGACAAATGAAGAGGAAGTGATATTCATCTTCTATGTCACCAGATTGACAAACTTTACACAAACGTTCACTTCTTCCAATATTCTGATATCGACCAGTTTCAATGTACAGAGTATGTGCTGAGAGACGTAATCTACTAAAAGCAATTATATTGCCTTTTGTTATATATTTACTTCAATAATGTTGTAGTGATATATCATCTACTACAAGTCTATACAAATTACATTTTGAGGAATTCTCCAATATTGCGAACATGTCTTGTCGTGCAGCGTCAAAAATTCTTTGCTTAATATATGGCAAGTCTACAGAAATATTTAAATTACTTTGATTTGTCCACATATCACCAAGACCGAGTGAAAAAAGTTTATCTTTTACAAAAGTTAACCAATTGAATATACTATTTCGCTTTGGCATATACATTAATTCATCGTGTGCAGCTCTAAGGATACAATTCTTAGAACTTAATAGCTTGAACCAGTACTTATTTACATTATAACACTGGGGATACACAATTGGAAATCTACCCAATTCAAAATAAATCATTACCTTACATGTGGATTTTTTAACACATAAAATCTTTTTACAAAACTCCAAGTGTACTTTTTCAATATCATGACCCTTGCATGAACCCCAAACTTCGGATGCATAACACAATATACTGGACACATAGGTATCGAAAAGTTTAATTAATGCATGACAATTTAAATTCATGTTTTTACACCTTTTAAGTAATGCAAACACAGCCTTTCGACCTTGCACTGAAAGTTGTTTTTGTACAATATTGAATTTATTATTATATTTAAAGATAACCCCCAGGTAAGTCAAATGTTCAACAACTTCAAGTTGCTTTCCATCAAAAAGCCAACTCTCCTCATTTCTTAACCGACCCCCATTTCTAAAAACCACAATTTTACTTTTATCAGTATTTACTGTCAGTTTCCATGCACTTGCATAAACAAATAACCTATTCAGCATGTTTTGCAGCTCTTTAGCTGATTCAGCAAGAAGCACCAGATCATCAGCATACATTAATAAAAAGAGGCTAAGTTCACCAAATTCGTAATAATACCATTAATTATGAAATCATTTTCAAAGTCGTTAACGTACATAGAGAACATTATTGGGGATAAAATTTCCCCTTGGGCGAGGCCCAGATTATTAGTAAAAAAAATCAGAACATTTACCATTAGATGAGACACAGGTCTTCACCTTTTTATACATGCCTTTTAGATTAATAACAATTTCCCTCCAATTCCTAATTTAGACAATTTTTGCCACAGTTTGCAACGATCAACTGAATCGAATGCTTTCTTATAGTCAACAAAGCAACAATATAATCGTTTACTTAAATTTAAAGATTTTGTAATAATGGCATGGAGCGCAAAAATAGCATCAACTGTGCTATATCCGGGTCGAAATCCAAACTGAGCATCAATTAAAATGTCATTTGACTCTGACCACTCTATAAGTCTTTTATTCAAAATAGACGTGAAGAGCTTCGCCATACAGCTCAGAAGGCTAATTTCGCGATAATTATTCACATCACTTTTATCACCTTTTTTATGAACTGGAACTATCACTGCAGTGGACCAGTCTTCAGGAAAATACCCAGAGTTAAATACATTGTTAAAAATAGTATGCAAAGGTTGAATCATAATGTCACCAGCTTCGATGAAATATTCATTTAAGAGGCCATCGATTCCATGTGCCTTGTCACGTTTCAGACGCTTTATAGCACTTTTGATTTCATCAACAGATATATCACGGTCAAGTTCCAAAAACACAGGGTCCCTATCAGCATGTAAATCAGCACACTCCTGCTGGAGATTATCAACTTGGTCAGGGTTGGTTGCTAAGCCCTTGAAGTGATTGTAAAAATCATCCAATGATACAGTTGATGTATGGTATTTTACACTTGTAAATTTATTGTAAAAATAACGTGGGTTGGTTTTCCGTAGGTGCTCCAACATATCGCCCTCTAACATACTATATTGCCTTTTACATCTCACCTCAGCACGTTTGTACTCCCGCTTACGTCTCACTAATTGCTCGTGATTTTCATTACTTTTAACTCTATTAAAATTGTTCAGTGCCAATAGGTATTGTCTCCTCAAGGCATGTAAATGGTCGTCAAACCAGGGTTTACTTTCTTGTCTGGGATGCGGATAAGGTAGGTTGAACACGTCCGGTGACCTTGACCTGCTAACAACATGTGCTGGCCTGTGTGACCTCGTAGTAAACGATGATAGTATTTGTAGGAGTTCATGCGTGAAATTGTACACACTGGAGTTTATAGACTCTTGTGTAGATTCTCGGGAAATAGTTACTGACTGGTTGATCATGTCAATATTTTCTCCAATTGCATCTAAACATTGTTCTTTATAGCATTTGTTCCATTTATATGTTGGTCTGTCAACACATGTAGCCTCGTTAACTGGCACATCCTGTGAAGATGTAATTCGTAGTTCAACGTGTAAAGGGGCGTGGTCAGAGTATTCAGTGAAACTACATACAATTAAATTCTTAATATATGGAAAAAGTACAGGGTTCGCAATAAGATAGTCAATTGTGCTCATACCATTTGTACCATTAAATGTAAAATCATTTGAAAAATCATTTAGGCCTCTACCATTTAAGATTCTCAGCCCTGTAGCCTTACATAAATTTAACAATCTTGAACCGTATTCGTTCAGGACATTGTCTGGGTTACTGCGCACATCAAAACTCACATCATTCTCATAATTGAAAAAAATTACGTACATTTTGTTGCAAAACTTTAGCTAAGTCATCGTTTTCAATAAAATCAGCCTCATTTCGAGTTCTACTGTTAAAATCTCCTATCAACATTACTTCACCAAGGCTTGAGTACTTTGCTATAGCCGATTCTATTTCAACAAATAAATCACAATTATATTGTGTGTAATAATGTGATCGAGTAGGTGGGATATACACTCCCGCAACAAAAACATCTTTGCCATGATCAAACAATGCCTGGTCAAATTTTAACCATACAACTGAATCAAACAAAACATCGCTTATTGTAATATGTTCTTTAAATTTATGTCGTATTAATACTAAAATACCACCACCTTGTGTGTGGCTTGACAGTGTTCTTGGTATACATGTAGAAACAAAACCATCAATATCTATATTATAATTGTTCGGTATCCAACATTCTGTTAGAATAATTACATCATATGTTGTAATAAATTGTGTAAATATTTTATCAGAAGTTTTGGTATTTAAACCACCATTAATGTTCCATGATATAATCCTTATCTGACCATTCTCTGAGTGGTCCTATTTACTGTCACGTGTAGGACGTCCTCCTGGTTGAGACTTGGCATCTGCCGATGACCCCCTATACAGATCACCTGTGATAACTTTAATTCACAACTTACCTGTAATCGGATGACATGTTGACAAACAGTGATGAGTACACAAGCATACTCACACGTTCCTAATAATCTGATATTTGTACAATTGTCTATAACCAATTTCAGGAGGTATAATCAAGCAGCGACATATATCACTTATATATAAGGATCATAAAACTTTTCAGGAAAATTATAACCAGGAAAAACTATGCTTGTAAGTAGTTGGAGAAAGATCCTACCTTGGTTTATGTACATGTTTGTGATATTTAGATAAGACACACTTAAGAATGATATAAAAAAGATTATCTAAACTTTGTCACTGTAAAAAAATTATCTGTCCGGAGACGCTTTGAACGTCTGCAAATATGACGGCCTATTTTTAACGCCCGAGGCGCAGACCTTAATAACACATACCACTGTCAAATAAAAAAAAAAAAAAAATCACATTTTCTATGCAAACACCTGTGGTACTGATTAGCTGTAAAGCTTAAAGTCAATAAATTAAATGAATGGTATTGAATTGACATATAATAAGGTGGCATATTTCTGCCGTCGATTTGCCGACTTACAACTTGAAGACGTCTGTAATAATATGGCTTGATGTACTTTGCCTTAAATCAGTATAACAGATGTACCTTAGAAGAAAATGAAATTCAACTTCAATGTCATTAGAATTACACACTTCACATATCATATGATCTCTTGGACGGTTTCTATACCGTCCATGTTCAATATTTAAATTGTGTAAACTTAGTCTTAAAAGGTGCTATATTCTATTTGTAAGAACTACTTATAGGTTTGGTTAAATAAAATTGTTGTGTAAGATTATCTACGTCTGTATAGAAAACCCTTTGGAATTGCTTGTATGTTTAATAAGAGTTAGTCACGATGAACGTCGTTAAATCTATTTTTGAATAATTCTATAAGCCGTCCTATCATTGGGTGTTATATCGATCCAAAGATAAGTTAATCCTAATTTATCTAATTCGGTTCGTACGTTTAAAATCCAACTGTCATTTGATGTTATCCTTTCCTCATAGCAATTTCTTAAAATACAATTATCTGAATTCCGCAGTTCCAACCAGTACTTAAATATGCGAAGTTTTCTGTATGTTAACACAGAGACATATATACAGAGAGATTGGCAGCTCTCTATTTGCCCTTGTGTTTACATAGTGGCCCCTGACCTTCCCACAATCCTTTGCGGTCGCTCGGTTCAGTCTTCACTAGACGCCATATTGGAGAAAACTTGAAAACCAGACACATAATTATCGATAATTTCTATTTGAAATCATCACCAAGATCCAATTATGTGCTTTAATTTTATTAATATCAAAGTGCAGAAGCGCATCAATATGAAATATATCACAATTTGCTGTCCAAGTGTTTGTATTTTGAGTATGAAAGTCAAGCACAACGCAGGAAAGATCGGCGGGAATCTCCAATTTTCGAAAAGTCCCTATGGGGTTTTCGAGAATACGGATAAATGACAACAATGTGCATGATAATCAAGACCACATTCCATAAGTATGATAGTTTTTGGTTAATGTGGTAACTTTTGTAGTGGCCTAAATAAAACGATGTGCTTTTTGTGTGCGTTTAAAATTGACGATGTTTTGGTCTGACGTAATGGCGGCTATTTACAAACTTGGACATGTCGAATAGGACCCAATGGATTTTAGAAAATACGGATAAATGACAACAATATGCATGATCAATAAGACTATATCCCATAAGTTTGATAGTTTTTGGTTAATGTGGTAACTTTTGTAGTGGCCAAAATAAAACGATGTGCTTTCTGTGTGTATTTAAAATGACGATGTTTTGGTCTGACGTAATGGCGGATTAACCAGAACATGTCGAATAAGTTCCAATACTACGATACACACATGCGCATAGCCCGATTTACCTGCGCTCGCGTGTGTTTGATAGGAGACAGGACGCTCTCGATAAGGGATATGCTTGAGTGGTCACGAATAAAGGGAGCCACTATGTGTACGGGGAAATAGCGATGTTACTAATCTCTCTGTATATATGTCTCTGGTTAACAATAGTACTCTTCTGAGTTCACAATATACTAAATAATTACGAGTACTTTTTAAACACCAAGTACTTTTTACAAAAGTTTAAATCAAGTAGGTTCTCTGTAACAATTTAAGGGTGGGAAATCACAGCGATCCACCCGGCACAACAACTACACTAAAGGAACACATTAATACGTCGCTGATTGTACTCGCCTCATACTCCCTCTCGATATATAACATTAATGTAGCATCTTCAACATGATTTGAAAAACAAAATGTTAGCTCGTTTCGGTCGGAGTCATAGCTATCTTGAACTTAAACTAACAGTAACAATTACACTGTCATAAAAAAAATAAAAGAAGTTTGAAGAAAGTTAGATGGATAGGACTTCGCATAAAAATTACTAGTACTTAAAGTGTACCCGGAATAAGAATATGTTATTCTAGGTAACCATCAAAGAAGAATGTAGCAAACCGCATCAAAATTGGTTGGTCGAGTGCCGAGATATCGCGCATCGTAGTACGCGATTTGCACCTGTTGGTCGACTGCTAATCAGGGTATGACTTCACATGTACAGGTTTAACGGAGTAACTGAAATGGGGGCCAGCAGTATAGACGACAGTGTGGACAGTAGCAACACAGACAAGTCTGAAGATTTAATTCAAATTAATTTTATTCTCTTTCCACATATGATCTGGATATGAGATTTAAGGTTGATGACTTTGGCGAATATTGCTGACAAGATGTTGGAATCCAACAATATCAATTTGAGCTTTCAAAAGATTAATTTTAGTGAAACGGACTCTGAAATGACCGCTTGGGCAATACAGACTGATGTGTTATACCAGGGACATACAGATGTTATACACGATCCAATAATCGGTCAATCATCAATAAATGTATATTAGTTATGTGTTTACCATTTCTTACTCATTGCTATAAAAAGGAACACGGCATCAACATTTTAAAAATAAGATAATGTGCCATTTTCTCCGCAAATTAATATTTATAAACATACCAACAATACAACAGTTCTGGATATTCTGGTTTGTGAGACAAGATGATTAAATGTTTGAGAAAGATATAATTTATATACGATCGTTGTCATTGAAATTATATAAAAGTGCTTCGCAACAATTATAATATTATTGATCGTTTACGTACAGGTACATATCACAGGAAATTATTTAAACCATAATTTTAGTTCCGGTTTTTTTTTTGTGATAAAAAAACATACAATTAAGTTCATCGTGACTTATCATAATTAATAGTAAAACTTATTAAACTCGCAATAATTTAAGTGTATTTTTTCTTTCTTTCATTTTTTCGGTTATTTTTTTCTTTTCTTTTTGTATTTGTGTAATTATCGTGAAGTGATTGAGATCCTTGTGATTTTACTTTCCATTCGTGTGTCGCAAGTCATGTCTTCTCTTAAAACAGGAATTAGAAAAAAAAATATACCAGCATGTTCGGAGGATTACGAATCCTCAAGTTTGAGTGGGTTGGTATACCGCTAAGCAATTGCCAGGTGAGAAATTACGGTCCACAAGCTTATAACACCTGTTACTGCACCACAGGTGTCTGTGATTTCTGGCCCTCTAATCGGCACAAGCCGATAATTACTTGTGAGTTCACGCGTTTGGTTTCCATGCACTTCAAAACAGTTCCCAAGATATGCTTTTACAGGTTTTACGTAAATTGAGCTTAGATTTTGTCAAGAATTGCGTTTACATGTATACTATAGGGAATACATTTTCAAGTTGTTGAAATCGAACACATTATTTTTGGAATTCAGTGAGTTTCGTTTTCCCTACAAGTAAAACAAATTTGTATCTCAACATTTTGCCTATAGAATAATTAACCATAGTTGGCTCATTCACATACCCACGATGTTGAAAATTTACTCTATGAATCCTGTCTGGGAGTTACTAATCTTTCATGAACACGTGTCATCAGTTTCGGACAATTATCAGAAAATCACAAATAGTGGTATCTTCAAGTGGATTTGCTATAATTATGATGCAAGTCGTTACATGTTATAAACGGCCCGTTATTCATTATACATGTAACAAAGACCCGTTGAAATAGAAAATTATTCAAATTTTTAATGTTAACGACACGTTCTAATAGAAAATTACTAAGATGAATACGCTGTATTTAGCCCGTTATAATAGAAAATTAGTAAGATGCTACATGTTATATATGGCCCGTTATAACAGAAAATTATATGTCCCTGGTTTCGGTAACACTTGTTATATGGGGATAACATGTGTGAGTTTGTACTTATCCCGATTCATCTTATCTTTACCGAAAGTGGTATACAGAGAAAGAAAATATTTATTCAACAATTGCCTTCGGAGGTGTTATATACGGTAATAATAAAAACTATATAAAAATATCAGCGTTCTTCCTTTGGATTTCCTAAAATATACCGTAATTATCATCTTTAAGAGTTGCTTTCCTCCGTTTCACTCCGAAAGTTCCAGTCTTCTTTCACACCTGTCCAGTCACCCATTGTTAATTACATGGACACCCGTGCTTACTGTTTTCTTTGAGATTATCATTTTAAACAGTGAAGTGTATCCCCTAACCAAACTTCCCACGGCGCGACTTCTTCAGGAAGACCGGTCATATACACATGTACACATTACCTGTATGTTACCAGAAACATGGACACAAACACACATCAGTGACGACTGACCGAGCTTGGCTGGGTGGACCCGGTCAGACGCTGGAGCTGTCACCTGTACACGTGCATATGAGATATAGGAATTCGATAGCCTAAGTTGACAGTATATGAGATACAGGAATTCGGTAACCTAAGTTGACAGTTTATGAGATACAGGAACTCGGTAACCTAAGTTGACAGTACATTGTATATGAGATACAGGAATTCGGTAGCCTGAATTGACAATATATGAGGTACAGGAATTCGATAGACTGAATTGACAATATATGAGGTACAGGAATTCGATAGACTGAGTTGACAATATATGAGGTACAGGAATTCGATAGACTGAGTTGACAATATATGAGGTACAGGAATTCGATAGACTGAATTGACAATATATGAGGTACAGGAATTCGATAGACTGAGTTGACAATATATGAGATAAAGGAACTCGGTAACCTACATTTGTAAGTTGACAGTATATGAAATACAGGAATTCGGTAGAGATTATACCTGACATATACCAATCTAATTAAAATCTAGATGGTCATGTTCACTACGTTAACATCTAACAACATCCCAATAGGGGTCACGTCAGGGTGACCTTTTGGATTAGCCAATCAAATGACTACTTCCAGAATCTTGGAAGTGATTTTTATATGTCCGAATTAGCATGACTAAAGTTCATAACTTGCATAATCTGTCAATTTATTTCAAGTCATTTCGTCCAAAACAAAAAATATAGTATATGTTGTACCGAAATGGTTTGCTTCAGATGCATGCTGTACCGAAATGGTTTGCCTCGATGACATCAACAAATGGACAATTCGCCCTGAATGTGAAATACGCACATCTCAAAGGTCATAAAAACGTGACCCCTTATGGGACGTTGTTAGATGTTCATGTAACGTAGTGAGAATGACCACCTAGATTTTAATTAGATTGGACATATCCTATTATCAAATATCATTAAATCCTTGCATTAAAGCAACAAAAACTAATATTCACTGTCAGACTGTCGAAAATACTTCGGTTGTGATATTTTTGCAATATAACATTACATTATAAAGCGGTTGGCCAACAATAATACATATTGTACCGATATCTGTTAATGCGTGATGAGTGTGACAGTACTAGTCGTATTAAAACATTTAAAACCTTCTTTGATAACATACCTGGTATGTCCGTGTCATAAGAAGATATAATATCAACCAAGATGTTAATGCTCATACTTTCCGCTTGGTTTGAAAAAATCCCTGCGTTATCACTTAAAACATATTTCAAGCAAAAATGCCGAAGAGCATGTAACTACTGCGGCAATTTACATCGAAATGCTCCAAAATAATCTTTAAAATGCTAAACCGTAATAAAATTAAAATTCTCAGTCCTACAGGGCTCCATTGTTAATCTGTTCATACATTATGTACATGTACGTCCCTAGTAACACAAACAAACTGATATCATTCTAAATGACGTCAGGGAACGTCGAATCTTTCGCAACTATCATATTCTATCATCCTCTTGACAACCAACTTAAAATAACGTAAGTCTACTACAATACGGTAATTTGACGAAATATAAATATCAGAGTTAAGTTTTAAAAAGTCTATTACCTACAGGTGTAAGAGGTCGATTAATCTCAGACGAGGTTTGACTGTCTATTACCTACAGGTGTAAGAGGTCGATTAATCTCAGACGAGGTTTGACATTCTATTACCTACAGGTGTAAGATGTCGATTAATCTCAGACGAGGTTTGATGGTTTGTCAGTAGTAAGATCTTCCTTGGTTTAAAATGGTTTGAAAATTACAAAACAATTATGAACTGGCCTTGAAATTCCACGGAATAATTTCACTTGTCGGATTTTCATAGAAAGGACAATTAAATTTCACGTCATTTTAATCACTGTAAGTTACGGAAGCTGTAAAGGACCCAGAAAAAGAAGAAGATAGAGAATTTGCTTTCTCGTTACAAGGATTTCTAGTCTCATACTATTTCCACCCGTCTTTATCATATTCATTTTAATTTCATAATATTGAATTTTTCTCGTAATATCTGTCAATTATGGACGATATCAACATTAAAGAATTTGTATGTATTTACATTTAAGGATACATTTGTTTACAAAAGGATGTAATTGCATATTATTCAGCCACTGGGTAATGACGTCATAATGATATTTGACGTCATCATCACAAAATTAAATCGGTATTTCTGAAATGTTCCGCCATTATTCAGAGATAATTGAAGAAAAATGGTCATATCTAGTTTCGACCTTTAAATCTCGTTATAACGACTTTTTATACGCCCGTCAAATTTGAAGGGTCGTCTGGTCCTTTTTCTCCGGAGATAACCCCTACATTTTTCGACCGATATCTTTGAAACTCGGTTTACCTTATAGTCCTAATATGGCCCATGTGGACTCTCCGTGTGTTCATGTGACTAGTCCGGATGTCTGATCACATCACTGTGGACTGTCCGTGTGGCAAGCCCGGATGTCTGTTCACATCACTGTGGACTGTCCGTATGTTCGTGTGGCTAGCCCGGATGTCTGATTACATCACTGTGGACTGTCTGTGTTTTCGTGTGGCTAGCCTAGATGTTTGTTCCCATCACCGTGGAATGTCTGTGGGTTCGTGTGGCTAGCCCGGGTGTCTGTTCACATCATTTTGGACTGTCTGTGTGTTCATGTGGCTAGCCCGGATGTCTGTTCACATCACTGTGGACTGTCCATGTGTTCGTGTGGCTAGCCCGGATGTCTGATCACATCACTGTGGACTGTCCGTGTGGCTAGCCCGGATGTCTGTTCACATCACTGTGGACTGTCCGTGTGTTCGTGTGGCTAGCCCGGATGTCTGATCACATCACTGTGGACTGTCCGTGTATTCGTGTGGCTATCCCGGATATCTGATCACATCACTGTGGACTGTCCGTGTATTCGTGTGGCTAGCCCGGATGTCTGTTCACATCACTGTCCGTGTGTTCGTGACTAACCCGAATGTGGACTGTCTTTATGTTCGTCACTAGTCCAGATATCTGTTCCACCCTTGCGGACTGTCCGTATGTTCGTGATTAGCCCGGATATCTGATCCCATCCCCGTGGACTGCCCGCATTTCCGTGACTAGTACAGATATCCGACCAAACCCGTATGTTCGCGACTAGCCCAAATATCTGCCATCACCCCTATGGACTGTCCGTATGTTCGCGACTAGCCCAAATATCTTACCTCGTCCCTTAGGAATTTCAGTATGTTCGTGATTAGCCCAAATAGCTTACCTCGTCCCTTAGGAATTTCAGTATGTTCGCGACTAGCCCAAATATCTTACCCCATCCCTAAGGAATTTCAGTATGTTCGTGATTAGCCCAAATATATTACCTGACCCTTTTAAACTGTCCGTATGTCCTAGAGAAGACCTGTTATCTGATCCCGACCCCGTATCTTAGTGGCTAGCCAGGATATCTGACACCACTCCTGTTGATTGACCGTATGTCGTGGCCAGCCCAACTACCCGACCTTAACCATGTGGAATGTCCTTTTGATGATATCTGCCCAACTCCCCCATACCCAACCCCAACCCTCCTGTTGAGTATCTGTATGTTTCTCACTAGTATGTTCGTGACTTAACCAAATATCTGACCCCACCAAGGCGGACTGTCTTGATTTTTATCGCTAGCCAGATATCTGTCATACTGTTCATATTTCCGAATTCAGTTCCTTAGAATCACATATGACTTACTTTTTTGCGTGTGTTATGAAAACCAGTAGGTAATTAGAAAACTCCAGACCAGTAGGTAGAGAAACAACTCTCGACCAGTAGGTTAAGAGAAAACTCTCGACCAGTTGCCCAACAAGGAGTTTGGATCCCATTGTAGAAGCTGGAGACTACATCAGTAAACAGAATGCGAGGCCGAGTGCTGTCTAGGATAAAACAATGGCCCGGGACGCTCTATGACCACAGCTTCCATATTACCGGTAGAGAATTTGGATTACATACATAATTTAGTACAATTGATGCAATATTCTCATTACATTCTATTATAATGAAAACTTTATCTTTAAACAAAATGTCGTACTGTTGCTTTGTTGACTTTCTTTAAGTGCCTTAACCTTGACATTCGATAGAAAATTGTATCCGTCATGAGTTACATAGATACATAGATTCTATTAGGATAGAAGTAGGAAATTACATTCCTTTGAGAGTCAGCTCTGTAATAATAATATATTGAAATAAAACATTTCACAGTTCATTTTTTTCCTTTAAAACAAAATTTCTGTGAATGTATATTCAAATGCCTTGACTGTGTTTGCATTATTACATTCGACGGGACAGTGTTCAATGCATCGACAGTTCATTGTGTAAACGAATATTGTTTAACCTTTAATCTCGAAAGTTTTTCATAGCTCTTGAGGCGTTGACTTTAAAAATATCTGCCACTTCACAATCATATTTCCAGGTTAGAATTTTACAGGCCTCTGTTATATCGCCACGTGATTTCCTATATGCTACTGTCGATAAATTCATTTTTTGTAATCTTACGGAATATGGTTACTTCTTCAGCCCAGGTACTTGTTTTTATGATCAACGTTGAACATTTTCTATCGTTTAGATGTGAATTTCGAGATGAGAGTTCCAAACTTGATTTGTAATTTCGATATGTGGTCTAACCAAAGCATCTTACGACAACTATTGGTGTCCATAAAATTTCTATGTTTATCAAATGATAATTTATCGTCTACTGTGACGCCTATGTCCTTTTCAAATTTCACAAATTCTAGTACTCCTGTATCTTCCTTGAGGCTGTAATTAATCGCAACATTTTACATTTTTCTGTATGAAAACGGAGTTGCTAGACTTTGGACCACGTTTGTAGTGCAAATATGTCTTTAAGTAAATTCCTACATTCTTCTTCTTCACCGATTGCCCTAAATGCCTATGTATCATTCACGAAAAGATTGTATTAATTCCGGAGCTAGTGTTTGGAATATAAATGATGCCGACTCACATATGACATCGCACGTTTCTTTTAACACTCTTGAATCAGTCATATATGCTCTTGGTGTTTTCAATATAAACAGTTGTGTTCGCACTTTTCCGGAGGAATATCGAGTCTGGTTTTAGGTTCCATTATTAGTTTTCCTATATCGGGCATTGGTTCGTGTGATTCTCTGGTAAACACAATTTGAAAGTAGACCGCGAGAACATAAGCTTTTTCTAAATCAGAAACAGTTATGTCTGCCTAGTTTGGATCAGTGTAAAAATTTCAAATGTTTGCGTTTGTTGAGGTTTAAGATTTTACATATCGCCAGGATGTCTTTTGGATTTTCTTTAACCTGTTGTACAATTTGCTAATCGTACAATTTAACAGCCTAGAAGCATTTTCTGCATAACTTGCCCTTTCTTTTAACGTTTGATAGTGTTATTTAATCAAGAGTAGATTTAAATCTAAGGTCTACTGGTTTCCGTTATGGTTTAATATGTTATTTGGAATAATTTGTTACACACTGCTCCAGTTTTCCCCGTCAAAAAGGATTGTTGGGCTTCGACATCCATATTACAATTTAAGAAATACTCTTACCAGCTCATATTAAATTTCGCAGAGAGTTCACTGTAATTTCATTTATAGTACATATATCGCGATTTCTTAACTGAATCTATTTCCTTTTAGAATTGCAACGGCTATTGATAACCGGTTGATCAATTGTGTCCGATGGAAAGCTTATTTGTGTCGAGTCAATAAAGTCTTCTTTGCCAGTAAAGACTACGTATATAACATTTGGAAGTATCGGTACCTCTATCCCTGGTCGTTTGTCTCTTATACTGGCACATGAAATAGTCGCTCACCGTCTGTATATATTATTTTATAACCTCGCTAGATGTTGTATTGTATTATAACCAGTCGATGTCTGAGAAGTTCATATTCGCGAACATTGATTTTATAGCATATTTTCGTTTTGACAATTCACGAAATAGTTCACACAAATGTTTGAAATTATCGTTCGATGCGTTTGGACTTCTGTATTAAGACCCGACTTTTTCCCTCATCGTTGATCTCAATTTCACACATATGTACCTCGATGTGTTACGATGCTGAACGAAATATGCGAGTGTTCTAGAGAATCATGTATGTACATAATTATACCACGCCCTGTCGATTAATTTGAGACATGTAAAGATACCGTATCATAACCTTTTATATTGTATTCTGAACATTTTTTTTAATGCTTTGGTTTGACTCAAGTAATTGCTACAATGTCTGGTTCTATTTCAATGATGTTTTGTGCGTCCTCTTTACCTTTACAATATAAATGTCCTACGGAGGGCCGCGGACTACGTATGATACACCCCCCCCCCCCCCCCCCCCTCCCCGATTGACCATTGTCATTGCGCGATATAGCTTTCTCCTTCAGCATACTTCACTAATCACGTGTCATATCCTGTGAGACAATTATTCTTTTTAAACTTTCCTCTTGTCTCATTCGCGATTTGTATCACCAAGTCTCCATCTGTGGACGTCTAGTATCATCAAGTCTCCATCTGTGTACGACTGGTGTCACCAAGTCTCCATCTGTGGACGACTGGTATCACCAAGTCTCCATCTGTGGACGACTGGTGTCACCAAGTCTCCATCTGTGGACGACTGGTATCACCAAGTCTATATTTGTGGACGACTGGTATCACCAAGTCTCCATCTGTAGACGACTGGTATCACCAAGTCTCCATCTGTAGACTACTGGTGTCACCAGGTCTCAATCTGTGGACGACTGGTGTCACCAAGTCTCCATGTGTGTGACTGGTATTACCAAGTCTCCATCTGTGGACGACTGGTATTACCAAGTCTCCATCTGTTGACGACTGGTATCACCAAGTCTCTATCTGTTGACGATTTATATCACCAAGTCTCAGTCTGTTTTACGACTGGTATCACTAGGTCTCGATCTGTAAACGACTGGTTTCACCAAGTCTCTATCTGTGGACTGTCCGTATGTTCGTCACTAGCCCAGATATCTGACTCCACCCCTGTGGACTGTCCGTATGTTCGTTCATTTCTGTGAATGTATATTCAAATGTCTTGACAATGTTTGCATTTATTATATTCGACGGAACAATGTTCCATGCGTCGACAGTTCATTTTGTAAACGAATATTTTCTAACCTTTAATCTAGAAAGGTTTTCATAGCTCTTGAGGGCTTGATTTTAAAAATAGCTGACACTTCACAATGGCATTTCCTTGATAGAATTTTACATCTTCTATCATATCGCCATGTGATCTCCTATATACTAGTGTTGATAGATTCAGTTTTTGTACCCTTTCGGAATATGGTAATCCTTCAGGCCAGGTACTTGTTTTAATGCTCAACGTTGAACATTTTCTATCGTCTAGATGTGAATTTCGAGATGAGACTTCCAAACTTGATTCGCAATTTCGATATGTGATGTAACCAAAGCATTGTACGACAACTATTGTTGTCCTTAAAATTTCTATTATCGAGTTAGCTTTATTAATTTTTTAATATATATGTTTATCAAATGATAATTCAATGTGTATTGTGATGCCGATGTTTTTTTTCGTATTTCACAATTTCTTGTACTCCTGCATCTTCCTTGAGGTTGTAATTAATATATATCGTTCGCGAAAAAAATGTTTTCATTCCAGGGCTAGTGACTTCCTGTACGTCATTTATTTTAAAAAAAAATGACAAATGAAACAGGTCATAAAACCGATCCTTGTAGTATACCGTTAAATAGCTGGTTTCAGTTATACTTCTCGTTGTTTTCCGGTACTTAATGATGTTTGGAATGTAAATGATGCCGGCTTACATATGACATCGCACGTTTCTTTTAACACTCTTGAATGAGTCATACTGGTCTGGGAGGTTTCAATATAAACAGTTTTTTCGCACTTTTCCGGAGGAATATCGAGTCTGGTTTTAGGTTCCATTATTAGTTTTCCTATATCGGGCATTGGTTCGTTTGATTCTTTGGTAAAGTTTGAAAGTAGACCGCGAGAACATAAGCCTTTTCTAGATCAGAAACAGTTATGTCTTCCTAGTTTGGATCAGTGTAAAGATTTCAAATGTTTGCGTTTGTTGAGGTTTAAGATTTTATATATCTTCAGAACGTCTGTTGGGTTTTCTTTAAGTTGTACAATTTGCTAATCGTACAATTTAACAGCCTAGAAGCATTTTCTGCATAACTTGCCTTTTATTTTAACTTTTGATAGTGCTATTTAATCAAGAGTAGATTTAAATTTAAGGTCTACTGGTTTCCGTTATGGTTTAATACGTTTATTTGGAATAGTTTGTTACACACTGCTCCAGTTTTCCCCGTCAAAAAGGATTGTTGGGCTTCGACATCCATATTACAATTTAAGAAATACTCTTACTAGCTCATGTTAAATTTCGCAGAGGGTTCACTGTAATTTCATTTATAGTACATATATCACGATTTCTTAACTGAATCTATTTCCATATGAAATTGCAACGGATATTGATAACCGGTTGATCAATTGTGTCCGATGGAAAGCTTATTTGTGTTGAGTCAATAAAGTCTTCTTTGCCAGTAAAGACTACGTATATAACATTTGGAAGTATCGGTACCTCTCTCCCAGGTCGGTTGTCTCTTATACTGGTACATGAAATAGTCGCTCACCGTCTCTATAATTATTTTGTAACCTCGCTAGATGTTGTATTGTATTATAACCAGTCGATGTCTGAGAAGTTCATATTCGCGAACATTGATTTTATAGCATATTTTCGTTTTGACAATTCACGAAATAGTTCACACAAATGTTTGAAATTATCGTTCGATGCGTTTGGACTTCTGTATTAAGACCCGACTTTTTCCCTTATCGTTGATCTCAATTTCACACATATGTACCTCGATGTGTTACGATGCTGAACGAAATATGCGAGTGTTCTAGAGAATCATTTATGTACATAATTATACCACGCCCTGTCGATTAATTTGAGACATGTAAAGATACCGTATCATAACCTTTTATATTGTATTCCGAACATATTTTTTAAAATGTTTTGGTTTGACTCCAGTAATTGCTACAATGTCTGGTTTTACTTCAATGATGTTTTGCGCGTCCTCTTTACCTTTACAATATGAATGTCCTACGGAGGGCCGCGGACTACGTATGCTACTTCCCCGCCCCCGATTGACCATTGTCATTGCGCGATATAGCTTCCTCCTTCAGCATACTTCGCTAATCACGTGTCATATCCTGTGAGACAATTATTCTGTTTAAACTTTCCTCTTGTCTCATTCGCGAGTGGTATCACCAAGTCTCCATCTGTGGACGTCTAGTATCATCAAGTCTCCATCTGTGTACGACTGGTGTCACCAAGTCTCCATCTGTGGACGACTGGTATCACCAAGTCTCCATCTGTGGACGACTGGTGTCACCAAGTCTCCATCTGTGGACGACTGGTATCACCAAGTCAATATCTGTAGACGACTGGTATCACCAAGTCTCCATCTGTAGACGACTGGTATCACCAAGTCTCCATCTGTTGACCACTGGTGTCACCAGGTCTCTATCTGTGGACGACTGGTGTCACCAAGTCTCCATGTGTGTGACTGGTATTACCAAGTCTCCATCTGTGGACGACTGGTATTACCAAGTCTCCATCTGTTGACGACTGGTATCACCAAGTCTCTATCTGTTGACGATTTATATCACCAAGTCTCAGTCTGTTTTACGACTGGTATCACTAGGTCTCGATCTGTAAACGACTGGTTTCACCAAGTCTCCGTCTGTGGACGACTGGTATCACCAAGTCTCTATCTGTGGACGACTGGTATCACCAAGTTTCTATCTGTTGACGATTTATATCACCAAATCCCCATCTGTTGACCACTGGTGTCACCAAGTCTCCATTTGTAGACGATTTGTTTCACCAGGTCTCCATCTCTTGACGACTCTGAATTTTTGAAATTTCAGAAATTTTACAAAGTGTTGCTTTAGACGCATATAATTATTCATCTCCAGCCATACATTATGCGACATTATACCATGTTTGTTATGCAACGACAGTTTTGATTGGTTTATAACCATGTACATTTTGTATTGTTACCAATAATACACGCTCGTGTCAATAATACACGCTCGTGAGTCACGCCTGTTACAATCTTTCCCCTCCGAAATCGTGCGTTTGTAAACAAACATGGCTGCGCCAAAACGTTTGAACGTCGGACACCGTGTATTTTACAAAGGAGAAATTTAGCAGAGTGTTAATTTCTATCCAACCAGAGCAGACTTTGCTGAACACTATGTTGCAAGGTCTATATTCACCGGCAACATTTAGGGAGCATTTCTACATGAATTGCTAGCCGACATCCCGGAAAGTTATCGAAACGGTTTGTTATTGACGTCACCTTTTGAATTTTAATTAGCACCCGCGCCTTATCGTTTCATGTGAATTGTAACATCCATGTAGCGACACATTTCCCGGGATTTCGTTGCCGTTTTTCTATTAGGAAGAGGTAGATCTCAGAACTAAATAGAATAGAAATGATCAACTTTGACTAGTGTATTGTTACAGGATATACAACTCAGACTCGGATATTTTGCAATTTTAATTAATAACTCTGCGGCCTTCGTTATTAATTTAATTGCAAAACATCCTCGTCATCGTTGTATATCCTGCAACAATACACGAATCATCGTTAATTATTTCTTAACTAAGCAACTATTGGCATGTGCTGCCAATTCATACTTGCCTCTGCCGTTCATGCTCCCCTCCCCGAGTCTCTTACCCTGTTATACCCCCAGTAATAAACTTTCCTTATTTGGTAGTGTGAACATATGGCTGCAAAATATGTGCGTTTTGCATGCTGCTCCCAGGGTTATACCAATGTACCACATCTTTACAGAGCACATTCTTGTTGTTTTAAATCCTCAACTTCCTAACCCTTTCCTTACCTTGCCAAACCCATACACTAAGGGCTGGTCTCATCACCCGAGCGTTTTCTTTCATTTTCAGATAGAAAGACCATCACAGCCTTTTTCATTTGTTCTTTTTTTTATCATTTCCCAATAGTGAGGACGTATCAAAAGACTTAACATCATTATAGCACGATCACCTACGTACTGGTGTGAAGAAATGGAATGAGGAGTTTGAGTTTGATGCAGTGTATTGATAAATGTCAGAAAATATTAGAATACTATAATTGTTACCACTATTCCAGTAACTAGCACTTTTCATTTCAAAACAAATATAATTTCTAGTCCCTTTGAGTCTCAATACACATATCAAGTCATCAAAAACGATTTACTTGTCCAGAACATATAAGCAACAGTAAAATAAAACGTCAACATAAGATGAAAGCTTGAAAATAACTGGAGAGATTGGAAACCTATCCTGGAAATATAACCTGTCATATTATAATATTTACAATATACAAAAAGCTGTACTTTTTTAATGAATCCCAGACCTTTGACCTTTATTCTTTCTTTTCTTTAACTCACATAAGCAGTATGCACATATACCTCTCTCTCTCTCTCTCTCTCTCTCTCTCTCTCTCTCTCTCTCTCTCTCTCCATTTCTAGGGTGGCAATTCTTTAGACAGCCAATGGTGTTGATGATAACGTAAATGTCACTTGGTCAGTGTCTTTGATTTCTACATCTCCTGTATCACTTTGAACATTGTCGTTTTCGTTGACTTTCGTTGACGAATGGCCATCCTGAACGTGCTTGTTGTCTTTGATTCCCGAGGAAGTGACGTCTTCATTAACAGATAATTCATTGTTGATATTGTTAGTTGTCCATTCGGGAACCATTCGCTTCGATAGCGAATCAAGCGTTTCCCTGTAAGTAAAAACGTCACAGAGTTAAAACGCAACGTCTGAACAAAATATTGCAAATAGACCGATAGTCAATAAAATGTTGATCACGAGTTGCCACCCTTTCTCAATAGCAGGATTCAGAGTCATCTCCCCTTATCGTTACACAAATTTACGCGGGAATATTTCAGACTCTAGATCTGCCAGGAGCTGTAAGCAAGCGGGCTCTACTGTCACGTGAATAGATATGTTTCTCAGATTAATAAAACCACGTATCAACCTTATCAAAGGGCTATTATTGTTAAATACACTTACTGTATTCTGATGAGAGTTCGCTCTTGTCTCGCCAGGCGAGCTGACACCGATACCAGATTAAGTTTATGAGTTCCAAGGCATTCGTCGATATTTTGCATATTCTTGTTCATTTCTTGTAAAGGAGGTGACTCCCATTTTTCCAGTACTTTGTGGATATCCTTCACTTCTTTTTTCTTTTGGAAAAACTTTACTCTCAGTTTCTAAGTAAAAAGTTAAAAAGACAAATTTCTGTTAAGAAATATCAAGAGAAAAGCTGGTACTGTGATATGCACAAATAAAGGTTAAGACTAGTATCAAAATTACGAAATTGTGATAACGATTATGTCAACAAAACAGACACTTGACACAAAAAACATCGTAGACATCAAACTTCCTTGAATTCAAGCTTACACGTTTAATTAACATGCTCCTGAGCTCTATCCTGGCCACGATCCAAGCTCGGTTGACCTCCAGTCCCCTTTGAGCATCATTCTGTATATGTTGGTATGTGTCACTTAACTGGGCGATCAGTAGGTTTAATAGTAACACGATACAGCAAAACAGGAACAGCACCACGACAAAACAGCTCCAGCCACTGAAACACATAATCTTATCATAATGGGACGTCACCTTCAACACTCCTGGGGTTACGTTCATTTCCCCTCTAAACACCCCTGGAATCGATTTTGCCATTATGTCACATTCCAGATGTAAAAGAGCAGAAGTGACTAAAATCCCTGATCGAGTATCGATGATGACATAATGGTGACGTCACAGAATACAGAAATAAACAAAAGGCAATAACGATCTAGATACGACGGTCATAAACTCTCTAAGTACAGAAAGAACGGTCAATTACTCACTAGATACAGAAACGGCAGTCAATAACTCTTTGGATACAGAAAAAGGGAAATAACTCTCTAGACACAGAAGCAAACAATTGTCAATAATTCTCTGGATTCAGAAACAATTATCAATGCTCTCTGGATACATAAACAAAGGGAAATAACTCTCTGGATGATTCAGAAACAAAGGTCACTAACTCTCTGGATTCAGATAAAAGGTCAACAACTCTCTGGATTAAGGAACAACGGACAATAACTCTCTGGAATATAGACAAAAATAAACGAAGGACAATAAAGACATAAACAAATGAATGTGACTCTCTAGATACATGTACCTCAACACAAAGGACAAAAAATGTACACATAAACAAAGGGTAATTACTGTCTTGAGAAATAAACAGAGGACAATAACTCTTTATATGCATAAACAAATGGTACCAACTCTAACAAAATAAACATTGGGCAATAACTCCTTAAAGCAGAACAACGAACAGTGACTATCTACAGACATAAACAAAGGGCAACAACTCTCTAAATAAGGTACAGCAAGATAATATTTTGTTAACTTGTACTGCATGTTATGAATTTTTGATGAAACACCTATAAAACAATCCACAAATATAAATGTACTCCGCACAATCACATGACCAACACGCGATATTTGTCTTTACGTTCAAAATGCTAGGGGCTTACAGTCCATCAGCAGGGTAACGCCAAACATTGGGGAAGTAAGTCCTACTGCAGGGTAACGACAAATCTCGGCGATTAAAGTCTACCAGCAGGGAAACGACAAATCATAAATGATTTTTAGTGAAGACACAAAAGGGTATATCACATTTAGAATAAGATTTAAAATGAATCCACGTGAATATGTATCACCAAACAGTAAAATGAAAACAAGAAATACATACTCGATGCTTGTGTATTCTATGACCTTCTCTGATTCTATCAGTATCCGGAAGCCAAGAAACAAGATTGCCCAGAACGAACTGTAAAAGAAACAAGGCTTAAGTTGTTAAGTTTGTCTTCTTGGGTGTTAATGGGAATGGTAGAATCAAATATTAACACCTTTTGATGCGGTAGAGCTAAACTGTATCACGAATCTGTGACGTCATTCTAAGACACGTTAGTGAATCTACAGGCCTAACATGTTAATAAAACCTTTCATAATTATTTTATTTTTATTTTCAAAAGAACGCTCACTAGCTCGCGTTTCCTCTTGCTATGCCACCGGACAGGGACCTTATGACGGAATGTCCCATAATTCTGTCAGCGCCAGAGGAAACTCGGGTTAAAATCCACCAGTAGAGTCTACAACTTGCAATCTCTAACGATTGTAGAACAGATAAATAATTTGACACTATTAATTCTTTTAACAGTTGCTTTATGTGCTGAGAATCATAAAGTTTGGAGGCATTTTAGAGTATGCGTGTGGGGGTGGGGAGGGGAGGGAGGAAGTAGAATTACATATGTATATATATAACATGAAGATATATTCAATATAACAGCATTAAAGATTACTAACTTTGTTTTTGGCAACGACGACTGACTGATTGAAAGTTTTAACCTTATATAACAAGAACCACTGACTGACTGAAAGTTACTAATGTTATTTTAGCAAGAACCATTGAATATCTTAACTTACTTACCTTGTATCATCTATTACGGCTGATTGAGAGCCGCCTCTTAGGGCGAGGAGAAGCGTCCCACTGAAGACCATTAGAAATACAGCGAATACCACCATAAACTGGAAGAAGTCATTCATTATTACTCGAACCAGGATCTGCGCGTAAGCTCCAGTATGTCTACAAAAGTGACGGAAAAGGTCGTTCTATTTATCTACATTTTTCTACAAAAGTGTTTATCTACATTATAAACATTTTTAAAATATCAGTAGTAAATGTACATAATTTTTATTCAATGATATGCTAAAATTTCAGTGCACCAAGATAATCATTTTTACAGTATATCAAATTTACCTGAACACCGATGCATATTTGAATATACGAAGAGTCCATAAGAGGAATACCACAGAGTGTATTTGCCATTGGTTGCTGTTGTTTGTGAAGCGGAGCGGAATCAGGATAAGTAGGAACAATGATGACGCCAATTCCAGGTAGTTAAATTTCTCTTTGAAATACTCAAGTTTGTGTCTGTTAAACATTAACAACAATGTATTATCAACATCTGATACAACAATACATTTATACATCGACATTGACTCTCATTTAACTACACGCGAGACAATTACAAATGACGAGGCTATTCCTAGGGATTTGACAGACATTGAAAACAACGTAACCAGGACAGTGATATTGACGACGACCCTCAAACGAATCGTGGAAATCCATCTTAATCACCGACGCACAGGACTGATTTCAGACAGTAGTTCCTTGGAAAGTAGCCCGGTTGTACCGTAAACTGTTTTCACGTGTGTCCGCGAAATTAAAATAAACAAAAACAGTCGAAGACTTCTTCTTTTGAATTTAACATTATTTCTAATAAATTGTGAAAATATTATCATTTGGGAACCAATTCCAAATAGTGAATAAATAATATGACGATTAACTTTATTGGACAATGATGTGTTGTTTAACGTAGCACGGTACTGAAATATGTCGGCCACAGACTGGATCCCGGTTATATTGAAAACCGGTTAATTTGAGGATTATTTTCCATTCCCCGAGGATTTCAATATAACTGGGTTCGACTGTATAAACAAAGGAAGAAACAGGACATGATTTATATGATAAATCAGCATCATAATGATTGCGTAAGCGGCTAAGGATCAATTTGAGAAAAAAAATGCACTTACCATTTAAATTTCAAATTTAAACATATTTTCAATAGATAATATGTTAATATCTAATCAATGAATCTCTTTTATACACAACGTAGTGATCTTAAGCTGAAATTTGTAACTTTTCGAAATCAGAAAAATATGTAGTCTATCCTTTTGAATCCTGATCATGATTACTATTTGACGGATATATAGAATATACTTTCAATGTATTAATTCTTAAACGATTTGTTATTGATTGTTGGACGAATGAAGCAGTTTAACATATTACTTGATTATATGATGGATTTCCTGGAAAAGCGTTATGATGGCGGCGATCACACTGAGAACCTCACATACTGCCCGTGCCCTGTCCAGGTGATCGTCATATACCAGGGGGTTGGCAGTCTTGGCCGCAGTGATGGCAGAGAAAGCCACACAAAATAGCGTGGACATGAAGAAGACAGCATTTATACTGGAAATAGAATATGGTGACGTTAAAATAACACAAAAGACAATAGACTTCGTTTAGATTTGTTTCGTATATCTTATGTAGGAAAACGAGAGGATGATTGAAGGGGGTTCAAAGAGTAGAATTTAAAGTGAAAAGCGTGTAAGTTCAGAAAGCTACCTCCTGAGCGAGGTGATGGTTAAGGTATGTTTCCCAAACAATAGAATAAAGAAATGTCTTTGTTTAGTAAAACAAGAGTAAACCAGTTAGCCAGTTTTATCTTATCCCTATCTTTAAGATTCCTGGGTCAATGCATGTAAAGCATAGACAAACGACATGTTATGACATATGAGGAAAATAAATTCATATTTTATCAAGTTCAAAACTACATTATCAGAACAGGTAGATTTTAATACAATAATTGGGTTTCACATCAAATCTCTCTCTCTCTCTCTCTCTCTCTCTCTCTCTCTCTCCTCCCCACTTGAATTTTTTCTGCTCCATCAATGTATTGATATTATCAGTAAAATCATATATAGTCGGTCTTGTTAAATGATCTTAATATCTATTGTATCTTCTATTAAAATAATAATCAAATATTGTATATCATGATTGCAAATAATCTTATAGGGAGATGGCTTTAAATAAGAGCATACTCTTGTTGCCAAATCCCAAATTTCCAATTATTGTATATATTGACCCATGTACATTGTATTGTATATACCATTGATAATAAAATACTGTTTAAACCAAACGACATGTTATATTACTCTTTCAATAAAAGACATATAATTAAATATAAATATTTAAAAAAAGATACAAATAATGAAAAAATAATGTAGAAATCAATAACCTGGACATTTTCATGAAAATATGATACCTTACTATAAGTACAAATCAACAGACACCAGCCTGAAATTTCTCAGGTAGCACAGGTAACAGGTGAAGTTGAAAAACAGGTAAATATAAGTACTCTTCTGAAATAGATTATAACATAAGGTATATAATGTTGGTAGAAGGTTTCATCCCTCTGACAACATTCTTAGTGAATGTGTCGCCTGCGCAGAAAGTTGGGTGATTACAATAGTTATTGCAATGAAACATAATTTATATCTAAAGTAACTTTGACCTTTAACCTTTGGACCAGTTAAAAGAAATCCCATGCATGCACTTGTGATGAGAAAAAAATGCATAAAAAATGAGTTTAATGAACTCAAATAACAAAGAAATCTTTTTTTCAATATTTAGCAACAGTGACCTTGACCTTTAACCTTCGTACCTGAACAACAATACCAAGCAAGCACTTTTGGTAAGAAAGGTGTGAATTTAATCGGCCCAATGGTAATCGCATAGAAACCTCTGTTCTGACGACGCCGCCGACATAGTAATGCCTATATGTCGCCTGTAGAAGTCGGCTTCCAAGGAAAGTCAACATAATTGAACTCTGAAATTTAACTACCGGGTATATTTTGTCATTGCACATTATGACGTCAGTAAAACTAATGGATTTTGCTGTAACTATAAACAGTCTTAATTGCAGTCCTCAATATCTTTCTCACGGAGTGTATTAGACAGTACTCACAGAAAGCGCATTCTCGCGAAGTGTTTCCATTTCCTTCGTATAAGTAGTCTCATGACGTCGTGGTTAACTATCGTCTGAAATGTCAAAACATCGTAACGTTAACATTGTATAATCATCGTAACATTGACATTGCACAAACAACGTAACATTAACACTGTCCAAACATCGTAACATTGACACTGTTCAAACATTGTAACATCAATATTTTACAAACGTCGTAATATTAACATTGTACAAACATCGATACATTGACATTTTACAAACATTTTAACATTAACATTGTGCAAACATCTTTCCTTTAACACTGTCCAAACATCGTAACATAAGCATTTTACAAACGTGTAACATTAACATTGTATAAACATCGTAACGTTAACATGTTCAAACATCATGACATTGAAATTGTACAATCATCGTAACATTGAAATTGTACAAACATCGTGACATACATAGATACTCCACGGCTATCCTCTGTCAAACCACTGTGAGACATACATACATAGATACACCACAACTATCCTCTGTCAGACCTCTGTGAGACATACATAGATACACCACAGCCATCCTCTGTCAGACCACTGTGAGACATACATACATAGAAACACCACAGCTATCCTCTGTCAGACCACTGTGAGACATACATACATAGATACACCACAGCTATCCTCTGTAAGACCACTGTGAGACATACATACATAGAAACACCACAGCTATCCTCTGTCAGACCTCTGTGAGACATACATACATAGATGTACCACAGCCATCCTCTGTCAGACCACTGTGAGACATACATACATAGATACACCACAGCTATCCTCTGTCAGACCGCTGTGAGACATACATACATAGAAACACCACAGCCATCCTCTGTCAGACCTCTGTGATACATACATACATAGATACACCACAGCTATCCTCTGTCAGACCTCTGTGAGACATACATAGATACACCACAGCCATCCTCTGTCAGACCACTGTGAGACATACATACATAGATACACCACAGCTATCCTCTGTCAGACCTCTGTGATACATACATAGATACACCACAGCCATCCTCTGTCAGACCTCTGTGAGACATACATAGAGACACCACAGCTATCTCTGTCAGACCACTGTGAGACATCTGTGAGACATTGATACATTGTAGATACACCACAGCTATTTTAAATAGTGGTCACTTTTTCAATACATTAGTCATGTTTGGCTTTCTCAACCAATATATCGAGTTGTGTATATATTAGTAAACTCACCTTGTTCTCGCTTTTTGCAATTATTTGGAAGGGTGATTTGTCTTTTATTTCGAAGTTCTGATGGACTGGACTATGCCCATTTTCATCGCTCTCTAGAACGTGGAAGAAGACATTAGCTTTCCCGTCTGTACCAATCAGATCTATCATACAGTTCAGGACAGACATTACTGTTTTCTGTAAAGAAATAATGAAAGAAAATGTCAAATCTACAGTTCAGAATGACCCTCACAGAGTTCTGTTAGAAAACAATTAAATAACCGAAAACGAATCTTCAGTTCAGAAAGACCTCAGAGACGTCTGTTAGGAAACAGAAAAAAAATTACCTAAAACAAATCTACAATTCAGAGTACTGCCTTCACAGACCTCTGTTAAGAACAATGAAGAAAAAAACAAAAGTTTACCATATAAACCAGGACTACTAATCAAGTATTGTAAACGAAATTGAGAAACTAACTCCGAAACTTTATTATCGGTTAAGTTATAAACTCCACGAATACATGCCATGAAGGTCTGCTTCACTAACACGGGTATATCAACGACTGCCGCGAAAAGGATTTCCTTTTTAGCAATATAACAAATATTTCTGTGCCAAGGAGACAATACATTTACTATACATTATTACATGTTTCTTTTTTTAGTTTCTCAGCTTCATCATGACAATATGCCCCCATCGTGCTGGTCCTTTATAATAAAATTCAATCCTTTCCCCCAGTTCACCACTTTGTTAGAATGCTACAGAATTAGAAGAATTCGTAAGACTAACTTCCACTTCATCTTTTTGGTACCATCGCTCTTAATAGAAAATTGAAATCTAATTGCCCATTAATGCACCTGGCCAAATTTGGACTAAGTCAGTCTATCCGTATTGAACAAGAATTATTTAGGTCGATGGAAAACACTCTAGTGGGTTCTACTATACTGCTCTTTAAGGGCCTGGAGTAATATTGACACATTCGTTGTTTTTTAATCCTTAATCGCATTGAAAGGTTTGATTTTAATATTTATATAATTAGTTCCCTTTAGACATTAATGCTGGAGACAAAATTTAGTTCAAGTATGCCTCGAGATCAAATTTAGTTCAAGAATGCCTCGGGAAAAACCTAGTTCAAGTATGCCTCGAGATCAAATTTAGTTCTTGAATGCCTCGAGATCAAATTTAGTTCAAGTCTGCCTCGAGATCAAATTTAGTTCAAATCTGCCTCGAGATCAAATTTAGTTCAAGCACGCCTCGAGATCAAATTTAGTTCTAAGATACCTCGAGATCAAATTTAGTTCAAGTCTGCCTCCAGATAAAATTTAGTTCAAGAATGCCTGCAAGAAGGAATTTGAACTTTCTTGTTACGCCAAACCCATTTTCTCTAAAACTAAAAAAAAAGGGGGGGGAGGGGGGGGGGGGGGGGGGGTACTAAATACGGCCTTCTGTACCATTAAAGATCAGAAACGGGCAAAATCCTATATATCAAAGTAAGATTAAAATCTACCTGTATTTTTTTGATCCGGCCTACTTCATCGTATCAAAAGGGTCATAACTTGAAGTCATTAAATCAATTACAATTGCATTAATATGCTCTGCTGATCCAGACTAGAAGCGTTTTGCAGCAAAAGACAGATAGAGTAACAGTATGCAAATCGGAATGTTATCTTGGAAGCTTGTTCAAAACAAAATATAACTGTGAAAAATATTTTGTTTATGTTATTAACAAACCTCCATTTTTTCAGATCGTAGCAGATCGTGGAAGCTGAATTCTGATTTATTTTGTCCAGAACTTGAAAACATCGCCCGTACCCTAAATAAGAACAATTTCATATCATCAGTTCATTAAAAGTGAAATATTAAGCAAGGATGGTTTAAAAACACATAACTCAACATAAATTGAGAATTGAAAACAGAAAAAATGAAACCACATCATACAGCTGATGTTAGGGACATCAAACAGCTGTTTTGTCCTTCAACGACTCGTTAGTGATTTTAGGGACATCAAACAGCTGCTTGGTCCTTCTAGGACTCGTTAGTGATGTTAAGGACATCAAACAGCTGCTTGGTCCTTTTAGGACTCGTCAGTGATGTTAGGGACATCAAACAGCTGTTTTGTCCTTCTACGACTCGTCAGTGATGTTAGGGATATCAAACAGCTGTTTCGTCCTTCAAGGTCTCGTCAGTGATGTTAGGGACATCACACAGCTGAATCGACTTTATAGGACTCGTCTGTGACTTGAAAGACATCAAACAGCTGTAGCATCCTTCTAGGACTCGTCAGTGATGTTAGGGACATCAAACAGCTGGTTTGTCCTTCAAGGACTCGTTAGTGATTTTAGGGACATCAAACAGCTGCTTGGTCCTTCTAGGACTCGTTAGTGATGTTAAGGACATCAAACAGCTGCTTGGTCCTTTTAGGACTCGTCAGTGATGTTAAGGACATCAAACAGCTGTTTCGTCCTTCAAGGTCTCGTCAGTGATGTTAGGGACATCACACAGCTGAATCGTCTTTCTAGGACTCGTCTGTGACTTGAAAGACATCAAACAGCTGTAGCATCCTTCTAGGACTCGTCAGTGCAGTTAGGGACATCACACAGCTGTATCGTCCTTCTAGAACCAACTCGGCGTCGGAGATGCCGAGGATATAAATTGTTGACACCCAGAAGGCAAAGAAGGATATTCAACAAGAGCACGAAATAAATGTCAAAATCTGGATGGGACGATACAAGAGTCCCTGCATTCAATTAAATTCCTAATTTTTTATATTACATTTAAAAGCAATGTCAACACACGCTGTATCTAAAATCAATGTCAACACACGTGTATATAAAGTCAATGTCAACACACGTGTATATAAAATTAATGTCAACACACGTGTGTATATAAAATCAATGTTTCCACACGTGTATATAAAATCAATGTCAACATATCTGTGTATAAAATCGATGTCAACATATATCTAAATAAATCAATTTAAAGACACGTGCATATCAAATCAATGTCAACACATGTGTATATAAAATCAAGGTTAACACACGTGTATAAAATCAATGTCAACACACGTGTATATAAAATCAAGGTTAACAAACGTGTTTATAAATTCAATGTCAACATATGTGTATAAGATAAAGTTGCTTAACAATGATAATGTTTATGTGCGAGATTTCTCTACTTTTTATAGATTGAAAACATTTTGTTTCTTTCAGTAAAACCAGGGATGAAAAGCAAATTACGTGTTATCTTCTCAAGGTAACACTTACTCATAGTTCTTCATGTGAAGTATAAGCATGGACGCAATTTCATCATTTCTGTTATCAAAAGCTGTGTAGAATGGTAGCTGCCCTCTTCTGTTTCTGACGCTTGGCCAGGCACCGTTCTCTAAAAGTTTCTTACAGACTCCTTTGAAATTGTTCTTCACGGCCATATGTAATGGTGTCTCCCCTTCATCGTTATGTGCCGACGGATTTGCGCCCCGACTCAATAGGCAGCTGAGAAGGACTTGTACCTGTAACACATATTACCCGAAATAAATTCTCCTACATAGCGGATGTCGTCGATAAAACGGAAGACGCTTTGCCTTCCAGAACACAAGGTCCCGTATTCGTGAAACTCATGCTCAAATACTTTAGGTGATAAATCTGATACATGATTTAAAATGTGTCAATAATTTCAGAAAGACTTCTATTATAATTTTATTTTCAGTATGTATGTGGGATTTTTTTTCAAGTGTAAGGAAAGTTTGATCGAGCGCAGGGTACATGGATACCACCCTGGTCTTATTAACCTTGTAATTTTCCTATAGTCTAATGGCAAATCCACATGTTTGGTTATATTTGCTAAGTCTTAGTTTTATACTGTAAACGTGGAAATTTACGCGAGGGGGAAATTTACGCTAATTACGCGGATCCTTTTTGATCGCGAAAATTCACCCCACTTTTATTATTGTGATATTAATTTGAGTATACTCTAACTACAAACAAAGGTGGCTCAATAGCGAAAATTACACCCACGCGTATAGATTATGTATCGAAATCGCGAAATTAACCACCCGCGAAAATAGCCACGTTTACAGTATCACATTGTTTAAATGTTTATGAAGCAATTCACTTCATCCCTCCATCTTTCTTCTCGATCGACTCGATGCAACAATTGATATTCAATATTTGGATTTGCTTGCCATGCTTTGTGTTTAACGCAAGCAACAGCTGTCAGCAAAAAGTTTCTATCCTTGAAATGAGAAATGGTCAACATGTTTAAGTATTTGAGCTAATTATCCATCAAGACAGATTCATTTACAGCCAGAATAATAGAGAAACAAATACCATTATAAATTTGCTTTAAATATAAACTCCCTCCCTATCTCTCTTACCTGTATCTGTAGCAAACTATCTGAACATGTTGCCCTAGTTATGTTTTTATTGATAAATGTCGATTTCCTGTTGCTATTCTAACACCTTATGAATATTTACCGATGGTCGTGAGTACTATTGACATAGATGTTTATTTTGAATTTACCCGTTCCTCGTTCTTTAGTTCGTCGACAATATACAACAGGGCCTTGTCTCTGCTCCCTTCCGTCGCAATCGCGTGGTCTATATACACCTCGTTCTCCGCATCCTGTTTACCTATCAGGTACACATTCGTCTTTTCTGCGACCTGTAATTATTTAAAATATATTCTTCGTAATCATCCATTGTAATAAAAAAAATGAAGTCAAAGAAACTTAATATTGATAAAATATACTTTGACATTACTTACTGATGTGAATACTTATATATTGATGTGACTGCTCTCAAAATAGGCTAAAATGCTCTTTACTCGGCTTATTTCGGAAAAGTTGATTTCGGTACTTTTCGGCTATTAGTACCAATTTTTCAATGTGTGTTCATCCAAACATACCTCCCTTTGGAATGAATCTTCCAGAACTATATTTCCGAAGTCGTCTAGAGATGTACTGGTGTGAGGAAATCCGGTATGGTTCTCTGGTCTCTCGCGCTCTGTGTAGATTGAAACAAAAGCCAATTGGACCTGTATCGTTTTTCTTATTCAGTTTGGAAGCACATTAATTAAATCAAAATAACTTTCAAGTTATCAATACGGAATAAATATATAGTAGAACTTTTAATAATTTTAACATGTATCTCTCAAAACTAGACACGGCATTCCTTTTTAAAATCTGTTAATAAAAAAATTGTTTTCCACTTCAGCGTATGTTTTTTTTTTTTTTTTTTTCATCGTACCTGACTATTCAGATATACATGTACATGTCAACATACATATACAGGTCAATCCACTCATTTTCTAACCTAACGTCGGGTTTCAAAATATTTCGCTGCCATATTCGTAATGTGAATCACGTGATTAATGTCTCGCTGACTTTCAACAAGTTGGCTAGATCACCATTATGGAAGTAAACAGAAAATAACGCGACATATTTGTCCCGAAATGAATTGTTTTGTTCAGCAAACCGCATGAATGAAGTTGGATCACGAGAGCCGTTTTATTACGTATTTCACTATTAAATGCACGTGTTTTGTTCAGTTTGTGGGGAAACCCCCGGCCAGAGACCTATATACTAGGGATTCGCAACAACCGCTTTTCTCGCAGAGTCACGACCTCACCTATTGTTCTCATAACCGGAGGTATATTTAGCACGAGATCTAGCGAGACCAAGCGCTGCGGCTGCGCAATAGGTGGATATCGGAGTTGTTTATATTAGTGACATGTGCCGTGCCAAGAGATGGCGACGACTGTCTGTGCACATGTGTCACCGCGTTTGGCCGAGATAACTTCACACTGGCGATAGTTATACCTATGCACTGTAATGTATATCGGCAGATGTGAGCAACGATATTTAAGTAGTGTCTAACCGAAAAAAGCACCATTTTTCCGTTAAAGATTCATATAGAAACATATGGAAAATGTCGTCCGATTTTCTGCCATTAGACGATGATCTAAATCTAGATGTATAGAGAAATATACTGACGACGATTCTTATATTTTCGATAGTGATACTGACTTCAGTCAGTGCTTCCCTAATTATACCGGACTCTTACAACGGGAAATATATTCACCTGTGTTATTTTCTTTGTATCTAAATACACTTTATTAATGACAACTGTCCAAGTATTGAATTACAGATGCTTGATCTTTTCTTGCTAATGTATACCGACGACATGGCTTTATTTGTTAACTGCCCAGAAGATTTACAAAATATGTTGGATTCTTTATATGCATATACCATAAAATGGAATCTGGAGGTCAATGTTGATATAACTAAAATCATGATGTTTAGAAATTGTGGACAAAAAAGAAATAATGAGCCATGGAAATATAATAATGAATAATAATGACAATATATAAATTGTTGACAGTTTTAAATACTTGGGTATGCTGTTCAACTACAATGGGAAGTTTTACAAAACACAAAAACATTTTGCAGAACAAGGCAGAAAAGCTTTATTTTCTCTGACAACTTCTCTTAGAAATCATTGCTTGAATGTAGAAACTTATTGTTCTATTTTTGATTCGTATGTAAATAGTATTTTACGTTATGCATCGGAAATATGGGGATATCACAAAGCACCGGATGTCGAAAGTGTACATTAGAAATTCTGTAAAAAAAATACTTAACTTAATAAGGTGCCTAAATCAACTTGCAATGACTTCGTTTACTGTGAATTGAGTAGATTATAACTATTATGAGAAAATTAAGAGTGTTCAAATATTGGTGAAACAGTCGGATAATCTGGTATTGAAAACATGTCTTGATGAAATGGTAAATGAGAATGACGTGTGGATATGTGACATTAAGAACGAATTAGCCGCTTTAGGTATTGAGTACATGTTTTATTCTAATTCACCAGTAGACTATGATTTTAAAAGTATTGAGCAGAGATTGACCGATGTTACAAAACAAAACATGTTAACAGATATCTAGTTCGTCGAAAGGTAGATTATATATCGATATCTGATAGATAGCCACTGTGTACAGTTTTAAACCTATAGAAACTAAATAAAGAATGAAGTGTAGTGAGGGGCGATAACTCATTAGAGTTATCGTTCCTTACGGAACGTAATGATAGTATGAGCTAATTCGCGATTTTTGCCGGCTATTGTAGCGATTTGGGAGCGGAAAAAATGGCACATACAATTTTGATGGGCTGTTGAACCATTGTAAAACTCGGCTCGATCTAGGTCTGGATGTATCTGGTATCCCTGTGGAAATTCGTATTTATGAGATATTTTGGGTCAAACATGCCAAAATCGTCACTTTGACTAAGAGGTTCTGTTTAAATCGCCCTCAAAATTCAGAAAAAAATCCAGAGATATATACAATGCACATACAAAGAGATAAATGTTTCCTGAAGAAAACAGTCTGTTTAGTTTTTCGATATCTTTAGCAGAACGGTTACAAGATTGTTTTGAAAATGGCCTATTTTTTCGACCTTCTCAGTATTTTTCCATTCGACTGGGGTATTTTCCTGCCTGTTTTGATGACGCAAGACCGGGTGTTTCCTTTCCGTTTAGCACGGTAGAACAGATGGGCCGGATCGGCATACATAGTTATCAGCATTACATTCATTACGAATCAACTGGTTTTATATTTGTTTTGCGCGAGTCATCTTGATGATGTGTTTTAAAGCCTGCATTAACATCAACAGGTCCGTTAAAATTGACGTATGAAGTTTATATTTAATAGAAATTATTAACACACTTGGTTTGGTCGGCTTGACCGCATATATAAAGGACAACTATAGATAACGCCATCCTGAACTCATCGGGTATTATCGCTGAAATGATTCTCCGAGGAGTTCCGGATGGAACAACACCGGAGACTTCACGCCGCTTACTCGTTTAACCCCAGGCTTCAGCTGCATTCTAAGTGAGTTGTATTACATTTTCCCGTCAGGACCAGGACTTTTTAATATTATGTCATATTAAAAGTGACATTGGAGATTATAGTTGTTCTACTATGACCATATTTGTTGCTTTCCAGGATCAGTATTCATCGTCAACCCAGACCAGCGTTCAATTCTTTCGATAACAAATCTAAACTCGTAGCCTACCGAGTCGTAGGCTTCCAGTACTGGCAGTAGGCCTAGTGTAAATGTTACGTGTTCATTAACGTTTTAGAGACAGGCGACGTTTAAATATGTAATATTTAATTTTTATTGTTTGTTTGTTTAATGAAATTACTGTGTCGTTAGTTGATGCTTTGATGTCTTGATCAGCTGATATTTGTTTATGTTGAGGAGCAACGACGTTTCGAGAATCATATCTCATACATATTAGCTTACGATGACACGAACTTTCAAGGAACTACTGTACACGTACTTCAGTACACACTAGCAGTATATTCAGAGACATGTATATATGTCTCTGGTATATTGAACAATTCTTTTTCAGTAATAGAAGTTTTTTTTCAAATTTCTAATGAAATATTTATATTCTAATGCTTTAAATTTTGAAATTAAAGTCTCTGACCTGCCCTTTATTGAGATGGTTCTTAGGACAGTGTCAAATTATATCATCTTTTGCATTAATAAATATATGAAATAAGTTTTCAAATATATTTAAACCCTTCACTTTTATGCACCAAAGAAAACAATATGCAAGAAAGCTGTTCTGACAAATTTAAGCTAAAATATTGTCAATTATTATGTTGCATTAAGTAAAATTATGTTGCTTTGGGTGTCATGCATTTTTTTTTTTTTTATCTTTTAAAATTAAATTAATTTCTTGACTTATTACAAAAAAAAATATAAGATGGAAAATTATTTGACAAAATCAAAGAGCTACCAGGTTTTAGCTATCACAATTTTACAAAATAGTTGACTTTGAAATTTCATGAATTAGTCAATTTTCAAATATCTATAAGTTGCTTTATTATCAATTCCATATCAACATATTTCAACTCTTTGCTTACATGTACATGTGCCAAAGAAAACCACGTGCGAGAAACCTGTTCTGACAAAATTTTACTAAAATTATGTCAATTGTTATATCACATTAATTTAATTAACTAATGTAGGGTGTGGGACCATGTTGTATTTTTGTTTTATCTTTTGAATTTTTAATCTGTTTCAACTTATTACAAAAGGTATTATAGAAAACTACTTGTCAAAATTAAAGAATTACCAATATTTTGTTATCACTATTTTACAAAATAGTTTTTCTCCCAAATTTCATCTGCACACAGGTAGCAATTAGTAAAATCTTTTGAATCTAAACTTTAATTATATAAAGGTATTATAGAAAATTATTCGACAAATTCAAACAATGACCAGGATTTTAATTTATAACCATTCTACAAAATAGTCTTCTTCATAATGTCATCTCCACACAGGTAAAATACTGTAACACAGGGACTAGTGTACATGTAAATAGTTTATATGTTTCTTTTTTAGGCCAACACCACCATATGCATATATTTACATTAGGAGGGGTGTTCTAAATTGTTGGCCAAAGACCGCACTTAATTTCCCTCTATATTCTACTGAAGAAACAAATTCAGAATTTTGAAACTTTACATAAAATCTGATTTTAATTTCATATTGTAGAACTAGTCTCTCAATATCAAATATTTTGATATTGGGATGACACCATTTTCTTTAATTATCACATCTTTTACAATAGCAACTGTGACAAATAAGAATTAAAAAGTTTTAAACAGTTACTGTAATTGCAAGCCTTAGACCGCAAGTAATTACCCTCTATGTTCTACTTAAAAAAAAACTTCATTAAAATGTTTTTGAGACTTTGTATGAAATATGGTTTTCATTTCATTTAGTAGAACTATTCTCTCAATTTCAAGCCATTTAGATATTAAGAAACAAATTTTCCACAATTTTTACTGTAAGATAGTTTATTAATTATTTATTATTGAGGGGCCGAGTGGTTAAGATATGTCATGACACTTTATCACTAGCCCTCCACCTCTGGGTTGCTAGTTCGAAACCTACGTGGGGAAGTTAACTGGTACTGATCGTAGGCCGGTAGTGTTTCTCCTGGTACTCCGGCTTTCCTCCACCTCTAAACCTGGCACGTCCTCAAATGAACTTGGCTGTTAATAGGACGTTAAACCAAATACACAAAGTTTATTAGTATTATATATATAGAAGAAGTATAGAAAAGTTTGAACAGTTATCCTGCAGAAGAAAAGGGAAGTTGACAATCAGGTCGGTATGTGCTGTCGTGGTTGTGTCTTTGGGCAGAACCATTTTACCCTTATTGCTCTGGATGGCATGCAATGGGCCTCTTATATGTTGTTCAGTCAGGTAGTCACCAACTACTACAAGGAGACCCAGCCTCAGACTTAAAGATGCTACTTATTTTTCAGAAACCGGACAAGCTGGTCTACACTGCTACCTTACAAGAAGTTTAAATCATTTATTTGAAAAGAAAATATTATTTATTTTGCTTGGTAAGCTTCATTTTCATAAATTATTGCACCATTTCCTGGATGGCATGTGGACAGACAGGTCTCCTGCATGTTGTTCAGAGGTAGTCACTAACTTCTACAAGGAGACCCTGCCTCAAACTGACTCAGCTGGCTATTCAAAGGGTGATAAACAAAGCTAACAAAGCAAATATATATAAGAGTAAGAGATAATTGCCACTTAATTTTCAGAAACTTGGCAAACTGGTGTACACTGCTACCTGATAAAAGGTTGAAAAAAGGTATTTAAAAATAAAAACATGTTTTATTATGCATGGTTAAGCTTCCTTTACATGAATTATTGTTCAAATTCACATAAGACAATTTAAAACTTGCTAATTACCTAATTTTCATCTGTGATAGAAAAAGGGAGATAACTTGCTCACCTGTTCTTGATATAAAATTACCTGGGTAATTATAATGTACAATTCATATTAATGCTTTTGTAGATATTTCCCTAAAGTTCTATTCATGATCGATCAATTATCGATATGATGATGATTGATCATGAACTTATTAGTGATTCCCAACACTACTGAAGAAGTTGCAAAATTTTCGAATAAAAAAAATAGATACCTGGTAATCTCCCAATTTGCTCGACACGGACCACTGACAAAGACACTGATACTGACTTTAAACTATGGGGAAAGTCTCGAAATATCAATTTAAAGAAATGGCTATGTCAAACAAACAAACAATTTTCCTTCTCTCATTTGTATCATTGTGTTCCACTGGGGAATTCATACAAAAATGGGATTTTCCTCGTGCAAGTGTGATTTATTAACAATTTTCTCCAAGATTAATATTGGGGCGAGCCAATTCCCATAAAATCTTGGATATTCCTATCTGAAAGAGTTAATCCTATCTTTTTCGAGGAAATTTGTCCAAATTTAGATATTGTCTGATTGCAATGAAATTTGGTACAGTATATAGGTACATCATTGGACACCGGTTACTCTTGTAACCTCACTTTAACTTTTTTTAAACAGAATGACTGCTATTTCCAACAGGGGCTTGATACTATATACATATATATATAGACTATCATTTGGAAAATCGTGCCAAGCCCCTGTGCTATTTCCCAGCCTCTGATTGGTCCAAAATAAGATATTGTCCAATTTTGATGAAATTTGATATGTAGGTACATCATGGGACACCGGTCCCTCTGGTCACCTCATTTTCACATTTTACCAAAATGGTCGCCATTTCCTGGCCTCTGATTGGTCCAAATTTAGATATTGTCTGATTTCAATGAAATAGGGGTATTATGGGACAGCAAATTCAACTTTATGGGTTTCATTTCCTTGGCAATAAGACAGTTTTACTTATTTTTGTTTAACGTCCTATTAAAAGCCAGGGTCATTTACAATATTTGTAAGGACGTGTTGGTTTTGGTGGTGGAGGAAAGCTGGAGTACCCGGAGGAAAACCACTGACCTACGGTCAGTACCAGGTAACTGCCCCACGTCGGTTTCGAACTCGCATCCCTGAGATGGACAGCTAGTGATAAAATGTTGGGACACCTTAACCACTCGGCCCCGCGGCCCAACCTTTAACACAGTCTTCTCATTGGTTGAAATTTAGATATTGAGCGATTTTTTTATGAAAACTGCTGAAACAGAGTTATCGCCCCTCACTACGCTTCATTCTTTCTGTGACATCCTTCAGGTGTCACCCAACTAGTATAAATGTAAGTGGAGCATCCTCACACAAATTAAATATAGAAATAGGTAGACATAATAATATTACCCAAAGAAATAGAACCTGTAACAATTGTGATTTGGGTGACATCGAGGATCAGTTTCATTTTATTTTGATATGTCCATTATATACAGGTCTGAGGGTAAAATGTATAAAACAATATTACTACAAAAGACATTCTGTTTTTAAATTAATCCAACTATTATCTGTTAATAATGTTAGAGAGTTGTCAAATTTAGGTTAATATCTATACTTGGCTTGCAAAAGTGTAGATAATTTTATATTGAACAGTTTTCATGTACATGTATGTAACACTCTCCTGTACACATCTGAAGTTGTTTAATGTTATATATCTTATAGGCCTTAGAGCTCATCTGCACCCACCACTAGACCAGTGATTCGTTGATTTATTTCACCAGCAGTTTTACAGTATAAAAACCAGCATTAAAACTATGCCTTTTATCTTGTTTTTGTGATATTTCTTGTTTATTAGACAAATGCTATAGCAAAAGTCTTAAGTAAAATGAAAAAAAAAACACTGTCATGTTTGAAGATTGATAATATTTTATTATTTAGTATTGAAAACTTTGATAGTGCTTAGGGCATGTACCAATGGTAGATCTTTTCTTCTTTGGCTTTCTGAAAAAAAAAATCAAGTTTAATAAGTATTGATACATTATGGTATAGAATAGGCAGAGAAGCTTCTATAAGATTTAAATTTGAAACATTCAAATTTCAAATACCCTGCAGTAAATTCATATACCCCAAATGTTGATTAAACAGATTCGTAAATTCAAAATTAACCTAAAAACATATATATCTAAATATGAATGGACCCATTTAAGTTTAATTAGGGAATGGGGACACACCTGAGGGATTTTTGTCTTCCAGAGTACAGGTAAATATTTAGATTGTATACTGCACAGCATGCCTTTAGTGAACTCTAGTATTTTGGGGAGATGGACATGGCCAGCCTCAGGACAGGTGTTGACAATGAGACACACTTGTTGATTCATGTATATCTCAAAGGTAATAAAGGTGTGGTCAATGTCCCTATGGTTTGGATGGAGTCGGGGAGCCCAGGTGATCACCATGACAATATTTTTTTCTGTAGACCCAGAAGTACAGGTACATACAGGTATATACTCTACATATGTTCTGAATGGACCCCCCTTTGAGTTTATTAGGAGATGCCCCATGACCAGGTGTTAATGTTTTTATCAAAGGTGAGGTGTGATCAATGCCCCAAAGGTTGGGGGGGGGGGATATATGTCGGTCATAATGGGGAAAAAAATATATAACCCTTTGATTTTATTAATTTCCCACACAATACAATAAAATATATACTGCAGTATTTAATGTTTTGCTATGTGCAAAAGATATCATAGCTATTATATTCCAACACACTCATTCCTCGATCAATCCCTGCAATTCTGTATCAAATATCTGTTTTGAAACACTAAATAATTTACAAAAAGTATAATATTTAGTTTAATTTACATTAGACTGATTTATGCTTTTTTCAATTAGTTTCAATTAATGCATTTCTTTCAATAATGGCTTTATTATTCATGAGATCAATGTTAACAGAAGTCATGATTATACTATATAAAATTCTACAGATTATAGCTATCAAATCACTAATCTAATTATAAATATGATATTAAAGTTGAATTGAATATAATTAATGGATAGTTTAGATTATATACACCTTCCAGTTAAAAACAAATAGACGATAGTATACCAGCCATCTTTTTCTCTTGTTTTGTTTACTAGCTAATTTTCACCGGGCAATAACTAAATATTCACAATGAATTACACAACAAATTTGACTAAACGCGATACAGTAACTATCGAGCAACAATTATTTGAAAACCATTTTGAAATTGGTCAATAAATAAAAAAGGAGTTAATTATGTAAACTGAAACCATGTAGCACTGTCCTTAACACCAGCCATTCACAGTTTAACCATAATTTGTTTTGTTTACTTATTTTCACTGGGCAATAACTAAATATTCACAATGAATTACACAACAAATGTGACTAAACGCGATACAGTAACTATCGAGCAACAATTATTTGAAAACCATTTTGAAATTGGTCAAGAAATAAAAAAGGAGTTAATTATATAAACTGAAACCATGTAGCACTGTCCTTAACACCAGCCATTTACAGTATAACCATAATTTGTTTTGTTTACTTATTTTCACTGGGCAATAACTAAATATTCACAATGAATTACACAACAAATGTGACTAAACGCGATACAGTAACTATCGAGCAACAATTATTTGAAAACCATTTTGAAATTGGTCAATAAATAAAAAAAGGAGTTTAACAAGTAAACTAACACCATGTAGCATCGTCTTTAACACCATACATAAGCTAACCAGCGTGGTAATCGCCGTGAAAAGAACGGTCACATGTGCAGTCTTCCGAACATAAAGTACGACGGAATACGTTTGGAACACCAGTTTACATAAAAATAATTGCACTTACGTTTGATTCCCGTGATTTGTTATCGGACAATAGTCTTCTATGAGCTGTTATAAAGCTGACCGTGTTTCAGGCGTACGTTCAATATGGCGTCTAAACACTGTTACAGTAGGAGCAACAATGCACTATGGGATAAATTACCCGAACTTCCGCTCGGCGGTGACGTTTGGTAAGCCAAAGAGCTTGTTGCGAATCCCTAGTATATAGGTCTCTGCCCCGGCGGGACGTGGTTTTAACCAAAAGTTTAAAATAAGTTTGAGATCAGTCGATGTATCCATTTCAATTTACGCATAGCTCTCCCATTGGCAGTCTCCATTTTTGTCTTTCTTTGGACAGTGTGTAATTGTATGTCTTATAGATCTATATGACGTATACAGCAGGTATGCGGGAATGTGTCCAGGTTTACCCGGGGCCACGTCTGTTATCAATCCATGATTCCATCATAGATTTCTTGATTAACAATGCTTTGGGGTATCTTGAAGGTATTTATTTTATTTTCACGGCGAGGGATCAGGACTAATAATGGAAATCTGATTGAAAAAGGACGGTCACTTTTCAGGAATTGTATGACTTGGCAGAAACCATTCGAAATATCCACTAATTGATTGATATACGCATGCGCAGTTATACTGCCATGTCATACCATCAGTTGATTATGATTTGTTTAAACGATGTAGAGTTATCAGCAGAAGTGGACGACCTGACTCTCATCAAGGTATACATTTTATGTTAGAGGAATTTAATCGTGATATCAAAAAGTGGGTAAGTGGACTCACTGATAGAACGAAATGGCAGGCTGTTATAAGAAACCATTCTTCTTTTTATAAAATTACGTAAAACCTTTCATAAACCCTTGTCTATCCCTGCTGAAGTTAATTTCATTGGCCTTAAACAGGAGGCCAAGAAGCGAATATACTTTTATAAAAAGCCGTTAACTGTTATTGCTATTTATCCGAGACCGCCTTGAACACGTCCTTTCCCTTCATATATTAGCGAAAGAGATGAGTTAAGAAAAATATTGAGAAAACATTATCTGCATCACCAATACAGTAAAGAGAGAGGGAACTATAGTTACGTCACTCAAATTAAAAGGTAGTTCCAGAAGTACTTCCGGTCTAGAAAGTATCTGTTAGGGGTTGACAGAGAAATATATCACGTCTAAAACTAGAGATGGATATGGTGAACTGTGGGAGAATACCATGTCACGCGAGATCTCGCCAGGTCACAAGACCGCGGTCATTACAAATATGGCCGCGAAATGTTTTGAAACTAGCTATAGGCCTATAGACTATATAGACTACATTTTTTTTCTTTGAAGTGCACAGTATGAAAGAAAAATCAGTTCGTGACTGGCATTTAAAAAAACCGCGGAAGTGCTAAGTAGAGCACTCTAAAAAATCGTTTTTGAAACACCCTTCTAGATTCTTCGATATGTAAAACATGTAGCTACATTTGTATTTTTAGCAAGCGCAAAAAATGTTTGTTTGGTTATCCGAATTATGTACTGTCGCCTCAGACACGGAGTCTGTTTCACACAAAATATTCTTAAAATATTTGTGATCTACTTTCAACGACTTAATTTCTGAAAATAACGTAAATTCAGTCGATAAAATCATACACAAGATTAGCGTTTTCGAGGAAATACTCGTTCAACGGCGCATCACTTATGAATGACTAACGGCTTGTCAATGTGTAAAAACGGCTTTGATTTCAAACAATAAGAAATTATACAACTGTTTGCAATTTAGCAATATCTGCATACGTATGGGAAATATATAATAAAGTTGAATTTGTGTTAAAACAATTTTATAAGCTTGTCTATCGTTTACGTTGACATTAGGAATAAAATTATTTCTTCTGAACATACTGACGTCATTTATATGATTAACTGAACATTCAAATATAGTTTTGCCTGTGTCACAAACAAACAAACAAACAAACAAATGAGGAAATCCCTATTTGAATGTAATTTTACGTTCTAACAACGGACGACATTCTATTGATGTCACCCAAAATATCAACTGTATATACTAGCATGTAGTAACTGTTCAATGCTCAAATATAGGTCTATACTGTTACTCGTTTATAGATTTCAATATTATGCACCTATAATAAATTACAATATGATGTACCTATAATAAATTACAATATAATGTGCCTATAATAGATTACAATATAATGTCCCTATAATAGATTACAATATAAGGCACCTATAATAAATTACAATATAATGTACCTATAATATATTACAATATAATGTACCTATAATAGATTACAATATAATGTACCTATAATATATTACAATATGATGTACCTATAATATATATCAATATGATTTACCTGTAATATATTACAATATTATGTACATATAATAGATTACAATATAATATACCTATAATATATTACAATATAATGTACCTATAATATATTACAATATGATTTACCTGTAATATATTACAATATAATGTACCTATAATAGATTACAATATAATATACCTATAATATATTACAATATAATGTAAATATAATAGATAACACTATAATATACCTATAATATATTACAATATAATGTACCTATAATATATTACAATATAATGTACCTATAATAGATTACAATATAATATACCTATAATATATTACAATATGATGTACCTATAATATATGACAATATAATGTACCTATAATATATTACAATATAATGTACCTATAATAGATTACAATATGATGTACCTATAATATATTACAATATAATGTACCTATAATAGATTACAATATAATATACCTATAATATATTACAATATGATGTACCTATAATATATGACAATATAATGTACCTATAATATATTACAATATAATGTACCTATAATAGATTACAATATGATGTACCTATAATATATTACAATATGATGTACCTGTAGTATATTACAATATAATTTACCTATAATAGATTAGAATATAATATACCTATAATATATTACAATATAATGTACCTATAATATATTACAATATAATGTACCTATAATATATTACAATATAATGAACATATAATATATTATAATATAATATACCTATAATATACTACAATATAATGTACCTATAATATATTACAATATAATGTATCTATCATAGATTACAATATGATGTACCTATAATAGATTACAATATAATGTACCTATAATAGATTACAATATGATGTACCTATAAAAGATTACAATATGATGTACCTATATAATATTCTATACGGCCCCATCTCTTTATAACTTACTGTTACTCGCGGAAGTATTTCATACTCATAAAATATGCCCTGATGGCCTCATCCCTGTAACATCTCTAACATATAAAATGTCCTTGTGTGGAAACCTTACGTCATGTAGCATTACCAATAAATATGATTATATAGTATATAACTTACTGTATCGCGAAGATCGACTGCCAGTCAGTGCCATAACTGGACATCGAGAAAGCTTCATCCTCGACCTCTCAGCCATCATTAATACCTCAATCTCGGCCTGAACAGTCGGACTAAAGGGACACCCGCCCACGTTCAGGACAAAATTATGGGTTTTACCTCAGGGCTTTAAGAAGGTCGTTTGTGATTTATCTTAAACATATTTGGGGCCTTTAAGTTGTCTCCACTTTAACTCATGCAGTTTTACCTCTGTTTCACAAAACTTTATTAGTACACGGAAATTACTCATCCGTGACCGACAATGACAAACACGTACGTACATATATACAAACACTTACACAATATCGTAAACAGACCCGGAGTTTGTCTAGCAGACAAGGTACTCCCTGTCAGACACCTGTTGAGCAGTCATGACGTCATCATTGGTAATGATGTCAATTAAGAAGAAGATTAAAAATTTGAGTTACATTTATCGGTCACATATTAAGTAAAACACTTTTCATAGATGGTTTATTATCGGTTGATAAACTGTCGGCAAGAATTAAGGTAGATTTTAAGGTAGACAGTTAAATGTCCTTGATTCAGACTCGGCTATTCTGGAAAATCCCGACTTTTGGCCACCGGGTATATATGCAAGGCCATGGATGCCGAGACAGGTTTTCTGGAACGAGCATAATGACAGAAAGTAACAAAGTCAATGCCATGTGTTGGAACTGTGAAGGGATAATGGCCGGTATGCCTTATCTCCTTAAATGTCTTGACACATATGATATAGATATTTGCGGATTATCAGAACACTGGGTAAGGGAATACCAGTTGTCATTTTTTAATAGTTTTAACCATTCTGGTTATAAATGTTTTGTGAAACCAGTTTATGAAGTAGATCCTTTCCGCTACAAATGTAGTATTAGAGGTGGCGTATGCTTGTTATACAAATCGCTCCTTAATGTACAGGAAATTATTATAGACAGTCCTAGAATTGTAGGCCTGGAATTACAGTCAGCTAGTGGAGAATACTCATATTGGTTCTCAGTTTATATGCCTGCTTCTTCGAGGCCTTTTGAAATTTTTCAAGAACATGTTGATATTTTAGAATCTTTATATGATGTATACTCAGACAAGGGTAAAGTGTTTATTATTGGTGACTTTAATGTTAAAGTAAGAGGTGACCGCTATCAGTTTACTGATAACAATCGATCTCGGTTATTCCAGCAATTTTTAGATAAAACTAACATGATCTCGTTAAATGTTCAATCTGAATGCACAGGTCCCATTTGTACATTTTACCCTGAAACAGATAACTCTACTGCAATTGATCATGTACTCATTGAGTCAAATTCTATAGATCTTACCATGTACTGTAAAGTTTTAGACGACGATGGAAACGTTTCAGAACATTGTCCTATTGTCTGCTCAGTAGGAGTACCCAAATCCTTTACGGGCAATACATCAAGGTGTAACAAATATAAGTGGAAAAAAGCGTTAAGCGATGGTTCAATTTGCAATTACCAATGCTATGTAAAACGTTTACTGGATTGTATCAGAGTACCTACTGGAAATCCATCTTGCCATGATATAGATTGTTATTATAACAATATATGTTCTGCCTTGCTTGAAGCAGCTGATAAGTGTATACCAAAAACTATGTATAAAAAATATCAAAAACCTTATTGGGACGAAAGTCTTACGGTATTACATAATGAAATGTTGCACAAAAGACACTTGTGGATACAATCCGGAAAGCGTAGACAAGATTGTCGAACATTCTCGGAATATAAAAAATATAAAACTAAATTTAGACGTCAACTCAGGAAATCATTTGAATCTTACATGAAGAATCAATTCGCTGAAATTGATAGATCGGGTGATCTTGATCAGAACCTTTTTTGGCAACTTTTTAAAAGCAAAAAGTCAGCCTCAAGGGCTAAACAAACTGAGCTGAAATATGAAGGTAAAGTTTTCAGAGATCCTCATGATATAATTAATGGGTGGCGTCTACATTTTCAACATATATTTAAAAACCATGACGATAAGGAATTTGATTGTCATTTTCGAGATAAGATGGAAAAAAGAATCAAAATGTTAAAATCTAGTATACATTCTGATGAAAATTTGTTTTTACGTGATAATTTTACTTTTAGTGAAATAAATTTAATTTGTAAAAACCTTAAATCAGGTAAAGCAGGTGGTCACGAAGGTCTTGTCTACGAACATATTAAATATGCAGGTCATTCCGTAATTAACCATATACAAAACTTATTTAATCTTGTTGTAAAACATGAATATATCCCGAAAAGTTGGAAACATGGTATTATAGTAACGATGTACATGTATAAAGGCCGTAGGAAGCCAAAAGATGACCCTAATAGTTATAGGGGAATAACCCTTTTGCCAGTATTTTTTAAAATGTTTGAAGTGGCTATTGCGAAAAGAATTAGCTATGTAATAGAATCTGATGTGTTCCCAAATAAACAGCAGTCGGCATACCAGAAGAATTTATGTAGCCTTTGTACAGCTTTTAATTTACAGGAATGTATTTATTATAATATGGAAAATGGTTCAGATATATATGTATCGTTTTTAGACAGCTCAAAGGCGTTTGATACCGTTTGGCACGACGGTCTACTTGCAAAATTATATGACATTGGCCTTACCGGTAAAGTGTGGAATATTTTAAAGTTTATGTACACGGATATAAACAGTTCCGTATTTTTTAATGGTTTAATCTCCGCCCCAGTAAAGATGGAGCGCGGGATCTTACAAGGAGGGGCTCTCTCAGCCAAAATGTACTTAATTTTTATTAATGACCTATTAGATGAAGTAGAAAGATGTGGTAGGGGCGCTATGATTATCGATAAAACTGTAAATATTCCAACCCATGCAGACGATATATGTTTAGTAAGCACAAATATTACAAGCTTAAATAAAATGTTAACTATTTGTGAATCATACAGTCGCAAATGGCGATTTTTGTATTCAGCCTCAAAAAGTAAAGTTGTTGTATTTTCAAATAAAAGAACCATAACCATTAACTGTACTTTACCTCTATGATAACATATTGCCAGTTGTTTCGGAGATTACTCATGTAGGCATCTTATTAAATGATAAACACAATTCCATTGAATTAACAAAACAAGCATGCACTAAATTAAAAAGTGGCACTATGGCCCTTTTACGTTCTGGGGTACATCAATGCGCATTAAACCCTTTAACTATTGCTAAAATTTTAAAAATTAAAGTATACCCATCTGCACTCTACGGATGTGAACTGTGGGTACTTTCAAATACTGAATTATTGATGCTAGAAAGAGCTCAACACTTTATTGTAAAGTCAATTCAAGGTTTTGGGAAAAGAACAAGAACTGATATGTGTACTTCCTTGATTGGATGGCTCTCTACAGAAGCGTACATTGATATTAAAAAACTTTTGTATTTAGGTAGGATCTGCAGAATGAATAGAAATAACTTAATCTGCAGAGTATTCATTTCGAGATTTTTTATGTACATAGTGAGCAACTGTAGTCAAAAAGATTTTATACCCGATATCGTTAGAATACTTAAGAAGTATAACTTATATGAATATATTGTACTTTTTCTTGATGATGGTAGCTTTCCAAACAAAATACACTGGAAGTCATTGATTTATGAATCTGTATCTAATTATGAAACTAATGCTTGGTTGCATAGAATGTCTAATGACGCAGACTTCACACGATTTTTATTGCTACATGACGATCTTAAACCTCATTATTTATGGCAATTAGCTTTGCGTCATCCAAATTTTCTTTATAATATTGGATACATAATGAAATTGATTGTAACTGTTCGGGTAAGTAATGTTCAGCTTTTATGTCACCACTGTGGCCTTTTCTACACAGATTTTGTAACTCATGTTATTTTGCAGTGTTCTGTAACGGATAATATCCGTGATAATCTATGGTGTATTATAGCATCCATTTCAAGTATAGAACTAAGTACATATCTGCATTCACTACCTGATTATTCATTAATACATATTTTACTAGGTGGTCCAATGAACCATCAGGTGAATGAATCTGATCATGAAGAATTTAGATTAGAGTCCATATATGCCATAAAACGAATGTTTGATCTGTACACATAATTAATACATGTAGTATCATATATATATATATATATATATATATTTATGTACATGGAATATAAGACATATATACTACTCAACTTATATCTACGATAATTAACTACATGTATATGTATATAACATTATATTGTGAACTCGCATGCACTTTTGTTTGCTTGATATCACTTTGTAAATAGTCACGTATTATCTACGTTACATTGATTGTATTTGTATTATCATGCTCTTCTTTGTGGAGGAAATTAAGATGATAATAATGGGCATGGTCCTTGTTCTGCATGGACGCTCAAACAACCCGAAATATACCCCGAGTTTCCCCTGGCCCTGACACCATGTCTATGGATACAGGATTTTCCATAAGAGGGCGTGCCAAATTACGTGGGGTCCGGGGGGTATTCACCGGGAACATTTTTAGCAGGTAAATGCAAAATCCTTCATTCTAGTGTATTTCACGATACGACCAACCCCTTACCCCCTTAAAGCCGCCAGTGGCACGTTGCAGTCAGTTGTCACACGTCTAAAATTACCACCATAAGTCTTTTTTAACTTGTTTATATTTACCCATACACACAAATTTCCGAGTAAGTAATAAGTGTTTCAGTAGTGTGAAAACCGTCGAGGCCTGACGGGTGACCCATGACCTTCACACCCGACAGTGAAATCAAATTCAGGCCATCTAGGCACGTCTTATCTTTTGTATGCACATTTCCAAGAAAATATAAAGAAGTTTCTCAGTAACTTAAACTTTATTACGTGTACGTTAATTGAGTTCCAAATATTTAGAAATGTAAATTTCTAATATTCTTTTTAAACATTCCATATGTAACCTTCCTTATCTGGATAGTTGTTAACTGCTTTAACCATCTCACACTGTAGTTTGTGAGCAGTTATATCCAGTTATAAATAACCGTGTAGTTTGTGAGCAGCTATTTCCAGTTATAAATCACCGTGTTGTTTGCGAGCAGTTATTTAAAGTTATAAATAACCGTGTAGTTTGTGAGCAGCTATTTCCAGTTATAAATCACCGTGTTGTTTGTGAGCAGTTATTTCCAGTTATAAATCACCGTGTACACACGTAGTTTGTGAGCAGTTATTTCCAGTTATAAATCACCGTGTACATGTAGTTTGTGAGCAGTTATTTAAAGTTATAAATCACCGAGTAGTTTGTGAGCAGTTATTTAAAGTTATAAATAACCGTGTAGTTTGTGAGCAGTTATTTCCAGTTATAAATCAACGTGTAGTTTGTGAGCAGTTATTTCCAGTTATAAATCACCGTGTAGTTTGTGAGCAGCTATTTCCAGTTATAAATCACCGTGTACACACGTAGTTTGTGAGCAGTTATTTCCAGTTATAAATCACCGTGTAGTTTGTGAGCAGTTATTTCCAGTTATAAATCAACGTGTAGTTTGTGAGCAGCTATTTCCAGTTATAAATCAACGTGTAGTTTGTGAGCAGCTATTTCCAGTTATAAATCACAGTGTTGTTTGCGAGCAGTTAAGTTATTTGACAATATGTTATGTTAAACGTTGTTGGCCCGAATGTGGGAGCGCACGAGAGGTGCGACGGGAGGAATCTGGAGAAACCGGGAGAAACCCACGTGCACGTAGTCGAGCGGGTGACCATATACCTTTACACTCCATGGGACAACGTCTATTTCCGGAAGTAAAATCCAAAAAACTAGGAACTTGAAAAATGTTGAAAATCATTAAACCCGGTTGTTAGACAATTGTGGTCGTAATCTTATGATAAAGACATGCATTACATTTTGTCCAGTACAACATTAATAATTCTCCATTTTCATTTTGTAATTTCTTTTCCTTAAGCAGTTCCTGTATAAACAAATTGTATCTAAATGTATATATTGTGTACGTCGTTTATTAACCCTAATTTGTAGTATCCTAATGTAGCAACATTCATCTTACTCTTAGATCTCTAGATTTGTCTTTCTTCCTGTCATTCTTCTTTGCTTTCCTTTCTTTATAATCATTATAAGTAAACCGTGTCGCTATTAAGATCGCTGTAATATATATTCTATCGAGAGGGCTTTTATAAGTTTTTAAAAACTTGTGCCCAATCCAATTGTGTCTGAACAATAACATGTGTTCAAATCAAATCAAACAATTTTTTTTATATCTTAAAAGTATGATAGAAAATTTTCTAACATCAATTGTTGGACTAGTTTTCCTCTATTTAAAATGATATTTGAAAACTCTTTAAGTACTAATATTACATAATTGATTTCATAGTCCTTATCAATACCATGTACACCAATGATAACAGACATTGGATGACGAGGAACCATAATACCATAGACTTCTTCTATTTTTCTGTGTTGATGGAAACCAAACAGACTTAACATGGAAGCATTCCCAGAAAAAAAACAAAAATGGTTTCCCTGCCATCAAAACAAAATGGTTTTCCTGCCATCAAAACAAAATGGTTTTCCTGCCATCAAAACGAAATGGTTTCACTGCCATCAAAACAAAATGGTTTCCCTGCCATAAAAACGAAATAGTTTCCATGCCATCAAAACAAAATGATTTCCCTGCCATCAAAACAAAATGATTTCCCTGCCATCAAAACAAAGTGGTTGCCCTGCCATCAAAACAAAATTGTTTCCCTGCCATCAAAACAAAATGGTTTTCCCTGCCATCAAAACGAAATGATTTCCCTGCCATCAAAACGAAATGGTTTCCCTGTCATCAAACAAAATGGGTTTTTTTTCTGTCATCAAAACAAAATGGTTTTCCTGCCATCAAAACAAAATGATTTCCCTGCCATCAAAACAAAATGGTTTCCCTACCATCGAAACAAAATGGTTTCTCTGCCATCAAAACAAAATGATTTCCCTACCATCAAAACAAAATGATTTCCCTGCCATCAAAACAAAATGGTTTCCCTGCCATCGAAACAAAATGGTTTCCCTACCATCGAAACAAAATGGTTTCCCTGCCACCAAAACAAAATGGTTTCCCTGCAATCAAAATAAGTGTACATCTCTCTTAATCTACTAACGACTCTTTATTAGTTTAGTATTGGTATATACAAGTCTATGTAACATTTTAAATTGAAAGTGTGTCTCATCTGTAATACTTCTTGGAAGTAAATAGAAATATTTCATGTGTCCAGAGGTATTTTGTAACAATTCATGCCATTTCAATTGACTAGTTTATTAAGTCAATAAAACAAAAATATTTTTTGACTTTGTTATGAGTAGATACGTACAAAATTAATTAACAATGGTCAGTGAATTGGTTGGTTAACTTCAATCCTACTAAAACAGAAACCTTATTAATATCCAAAAAGACTAATTCCCCAAGTCATCCCCCTCTACATATGAACAATATTTTGCTTTCTGAGGTAAGTTCACATAGGCATCTCGGTTTGACTCTGTCCAACAATGGCGGTTGGACTGATCATATCAACTTGATCATATCCAAGGTTTGACCAAAATTGAATATTTTACGCAGATTCAAATTCACTTTAGATCGTACTTCCCTTCAAACTCTGTAATTTACTCTTATCCGACCTATTTTTGAATATGGGAACATTGTTTGGGATAACCTTACAAAAACTCAGTCTGACATGCTAGAAAATCTCCAATTAGAGGCAGCGCGTATAGTTACTGGCGGAACTAAACTCACAAGTAGAGTAAAACTTTATCTTGAAACAGGCTGGCTTCCCTTAGAGCAAAGACGTAAACACCACAAAATAATTCATTTCCATAAAATGGTTCACGGTCTCCTTCCTCAGTATCTACAAGAAATTCTTCCTCGACGTAATAATAGAATCCATGATCACAATACTCGTGTTGGAAATAACTTTCGCCCTCCTCCTTGTCGCACAAGTCTTTACATGAAATCCTTCCTGCCAC